>NC_138373.1:148014580-148036891 GCF_054177405.1 Leptonychotes weddellii | reverse complement strand
ACGCAAGTCAAAGCAAAGCCCTTCCTGCTCATGGTTAGCCAACCCAGGCAAACTGAAGTCAACCAACACATCTAGAGATGAAGAGCTGAGTCACAGTTCAGGTAGGAATTACAACAGAACTGAAGCAGGACAGGAGGAACGAAAAAATCTAGGGAGATTACCAGCTCGACCCTTGGTGAACGGCACTGCTTCCTTTAGACACTATTGTTACAAAGGGAGATGCCATGTTCTCTGCTCTCCCTTACTGGTCACTGGTTGTGTGAGTCACAGAGACAGGGTACAGAAGGGCTGGATTAAAGAATCAGGGTCCAAGCAGACAAGAGCTACTGAGGATTCAGTGTCCATTACTGCAAAGCCTCTATGGGTTATATGATTCTGTGAACCCTGAAAACACAAGGCAGTCATCTCTGATATTTATTTTGTGCAATCGTCAACCTCAAACCTTCCCGAAATCTTCCGAGGAGAAAGCAGTCACCAGCCTGCCTGGCTCCTCCCTGATCAGCGCCTTCCTCCTGCTACCAAATCATGCCAGGGGGACAGAACAGTTCTCCAGGGAAACCAAGAGCTAGCACTTTCTTCCTTCATAATACAATTTGTCTCTGATAATCTACTTGTCATATGTGACTTTCCCCCTTCCTAGCAGCAGCGACCAAGTTCCCCTCTCATGACATGGCTGCCGGGCCTGCTCTGGACCTGCTCCAGCCTGGCCGGCTGCAGAATTAACTTGTCATGTTGGCCCCACCATGGGGACGCACAGGGTGCCAGAGCCTCAAGCAGCTGAAACGCCCGAGGGAAAGAAGACGGGCCGCCTGCTTCACTTCCCATCTGGGGCACCACAACCAGTGCATTAAGGAGCTCGCTGGAAGGTACTGCAGACAGATCCAGGTACGAGGAAGGATGGGGACCTGCTTTTGGACCTAAGACCATAGGACGCATGTTTGCAAGACATTTTACACCTTCCAAAACACCTTCTCGTGTTCTCACATGTGAAGCAGGTCACAGGGAGGTGATTATTTCTCTTTCCCAGAGTTAATTGCCACACTGCAGAGAAACCCCTGAACTCAGAGTGGGGGGCACCCACTTAAGTGATGTCTCTGCTAGTAACCAATTTGTGACTCTCTGCAAAGTCCCCCAGCTGTTTCAATCCTCAGTTTTCTCAGCTCCAAAATCAAAGCCATAAAACCAATATTAAGAGGCCTCGACCCAATGAACATAATTTTAAAATGCTTTATAAATTTTAAAATCCTATCCACATCGATCCATGATAGGGATTCTACCATGAAATGGGGGCTCGAGCTGAAACAATGAAGTGTCAGCGAAGGCAGGGAGGGCAGTGGGTACCCTGGGGCCAGACTCCCTGGGTTCTCTGCTCCTCCTCCTCGCTCTGTGGCCT
Source organism: Leptonychotes weddellii (assembly GCF_054177405.1). Taxonomy (NCBI): domain Eukaryota; kingdom Metazoa; phylum Chordata; class Mammalia; order Carnivora; family Phocidae; genus Leptonychotes; species Leptonychotes weddellii. Next base: position 148,035,498 of record NC_138373.1, on the reverse strand, counting down.
GGGGTAAGTCACTTGGCCTCCTTGTGGCTCTGTGATTGCATCTCTAAGATGGAAAGTAATAAAAGCTACTTTGAAATATATTTAGAGGATTAAGTTAGATAGAGCAGGCAAAGCACCCAGCACACATACTAGAACACCATAAACATGCCATGAATCGTTGGCATCCGCATCAGCATCGTTAACTTCCAGTTACTACACTTCAGGATCAGAATCCAGAATCCGTGTTCGCTGGCCCAGGGCTGCAGAAGTCCCCTGTCAACTGGATGACGCTAATGACCCTGCCCTCAGACCACAGGTGGTTAGAGTGAGGGGCACAGGCGACCACACGCCTCTTTTGAGGGAACTGACTTGCCCACCGTCAGAGGTGGGTAGGGAAAGAGCTCAGACTTTAACCCAAGTCCCTGGGCTCTCAGTCCAGTGCTCCTTCCACCATCCTGCTGACCCAGAGACTCACAGCCCTTAGAGCTGCAGAGACTGAGAGACCACCTAGGTCATCCCATTACTCACGAACAGAGGCCATCACAATGCAGACAAGGACAACCCCTCCAGGGCTCTCCTCACCCACTTCAAGCCCCCTTAGAAATGTCACAATGAACACCACTGCTGAAGGGAAAATCCAAAAATCCCAAACAAAAAGGAGAAACTGCTTTCAGAGAAATGAAAATGAGAGCGATAACTCACTTATCAACAGATACAAGGAATGCCAGAAAACAAAAGAATGGCCTCTTTAAAGCTCTGAAAGGAAAAAAAAAAAAATGCCAGGCTAGAATTCTACTCAGAAAAACTCTCCTTCAAAAATAAAGGTAAAATAAAGACATTCCCAGACAAGCACATACTGAGAAAATGTGTGACCAGCAGGCTTACACCACCAGAGATGAGGCTTTCCTGAAGAAAATTATTTCAGATGGATGCATGCAAGTTCAAGAAGGAACGAACAGCATTAGAGAGCATAAATACAGGGGTCACTTTAAGAAACATATTTATGGTTTAAAGCAACAATAATAATAATGCCTCATAAAAAGCACCACGTTCGTTGAGGGAAACATATAACAACCAAAAAACAGGAAGGACATAAGTGGAGTCCAGCTACAATAAAGATGTAGCAGTGTTCTAGATGTGATGAAAATATTAATCTCAGGTAGGCTATAATAAGTTTCAAAGGCATTTTGTAATTTCTGGGATAACCACAAAAAGGATATTGAAAGAACAAAAAAAAATTAGAGGAAATGAAACAGACTAAGGAAAATATGTACATGATAAATACCAAAAGTAGTCAACAGGGAGTAATAAAGCAAAGAACAGAAAGGACACATAAAAAAATAGCAAGATGATAAATTTGATAAACTTAACCTCAATTATATCAGTAGTGGTATTAAATTAAAATGAATAAATACTCCAATTAAAAGGTTGTCAGGCTGGAGGAAAAAAATATAAGACTTGCTTATGTGCTGATTACAAGAAACACATTTTATTTTTATTTTATTTTATTTTATTTTATTTTTTTAAGTAGGCTCCACACCCAGTGTGGGGCTTGAACTCACAACCCGAGATTAAGAGTCACATGATTTACCAACTGAGCCAGCCAGACTATCCAAGAAACACATTTCAAACATAAAGGACTGGTCACAAGTAAAAGGATGGAAAATATATGTCACATAATATGAACACTAAGCAAACACTAAGCAAGAGAAAACAGGTGTGGCTATATTAACACGAGAGAATGGCAACTTTAAGGAAAGAGTTACGATGAGTGAAAAAGAGGAACATATAATAACAAAAGAGTAAATGTAATTGGAATATAGAGCTATCCTAGAGTTAAAAGTACTTAATAAGGGGCACCTGCGTGGCTCAGTTGGTTAAGCATCTGACTCTTGATTTTGGCTCAGGTCATGGTCTCAGGGTTTTGAGATCAAGCCCCACATCGGGCTCTGTGCTGGGTGTGGAGCCTGCTTAAGTTTCTCTCTTTCCCTCTCCCTCTGCCCCTCCCCCCCAAAAGTACTTAACAATATACCTTTAATATATATAAACTTTAGATAGGCAGAACCAATAGGAAAGAGAGACAAAGTCACAATAAGGGTTGGAAACTGTAACACACAGTAAATCAGAACAACCAGAAAACATTAGAGAGGCTATAGAAGATTGGCACAATATGGCCAAATCTGACCAATCTGACCAATCTGAATACGTCCAACCACACTGAATACCTATCTATTACAAGTGCACATGTACCATTCATCAAAACAGACTATACCCTGGGCTATGAATCGGATCTCAAAAAATTTCCAAGAAAGGCAATACCTTGATGCGTATACTTCGATGACTGTGGAATTAAAACTCAATGACAGAAAGATAAAGAAAGAAAATCTCCAAATGGGGTGCCTGGGTGGCTCAGTCGGTTGAGCGACTGCCTTCAGCTCAGGTCATGATCCCGGAGTCCTGGGATTGAGTCCCACATCAGGCTCCCGGCTCGGCGGGGAGCCTGCTTCTCCCTCTGACCCTCCCCCCTCTCATGCTGTTTCTCTCTCGCTCGTTCTCTAATAAATAAATAAATAAAATCTTTAAAAAAAAAAAAAAAGAAAATCTCCAAATGATTGAAAATTAAATAACACATCTCAAATAGCCCATGCATAAAATGGAAATCAGAATAGAATTTAGGAGATAGTTTCATCGGAATACAAAATATCTCAAACACTAAATATACGTATTTGTGAAATGAAGCTAAAGCAGGACCTGGAGGGAAAGTGTGTATTTATGTGCATATATTAGGAAAAGATGAAAAGTTGAAAATCAATTATCTAAGCTTCTAACTCAATAAACTTGAAAAATAAAAGAAACCCCACCAAATTAAGCCCAAAGAAAGTTAAAGGGAACAAAAATGAAGCAGAAAAAACAAGAGAAAATAGAGAAAGTAACACAGCCAAAAGTTCATTCCTGAAAAGATCAATAAAATAAATAAAAATGTAGCAAGAAAAAGAAATAAAACAAAAAGCAAACATGAATTACACATCTCAGGAATAAAAAGGTACATTATTATAGAATTTGCTGATGTTTAAAGGTAAGAGTATACTATGAACAACTTTAGGCCAATAATTTTTTTAAACATGAAATGGACAAATTCCTTGAAAACCACAATCTACAAAAACTCTTACTAGAAGAAATAGAAAATGGGGCGCCTGGGTGGCTCAGTCGTTGGGCGTCTGCCTTCGGCTCGGGTCATGATCCCAGGATCCTGGGATCGAGTCCCACATCGGGCTCCCTGCTCAGCGGGAAGCCTGCTTCTCCCTCCCCCACTCCCCCTGCTTGTGTTCTTTCTCTCGCTGTGTCTCTCTCTGGCAAATAAATAAATAAAATCTTTAAAAAAAAAAAAAAAGAAATAGAAAATGTGAGCAATCCTATAGCTAAATGGCTTCACTGGTAGATGCTATCAGACAGTTGGGGAATAAATATTACAAATTTTTTTTAAACTCTTCTAGATAATAGAAAAACAGAGGACACTCGCTAACTTCTATTATGAATTCAGTATAATCTTGTCCTAAAACCTGACAAGAACATTATAAGAAAAAAAATTAAGATCAATATCCTTCATGAACACAGAAGCAACAATCCAAAACAAAATATCAAATCTAATTCAGTGGCTATTTTGATTTATTCCAGGAATGCATTGAAGAAATAAAGTTATAAGAAGCATTATTTTAAAAATCACATGTCAATCTCTCTTGTGAACATAGAAGTAAAAATCATAAATAGCAAGAAGAAGGAAGGGGAAGATGGGGGGAGGAAAAAATCATGTAGTAAGATTTATTCCAGGAAGGGAAAGTTGATTTTATATTTAAAAAATCAGTCCTATAATTCATCATAAACAGAAGAAAGACAAAAATTATATGATTACCTCAAAAGATGAAGAAAAATCATTTGATAAAATTCAATATCCATTCATGATATTAAAATAAAGAAAAATTCAGTAGCTTAAAATTGAAAAAGTTTTTTAACCTGATAAAGGGTGTCTTTAACAAATACCTATCACTAACATACTTAATGGTGAAATGTGACATTGGGAACAAGACATAGATTTCTACTATGGTGACTTTTATTCAATTTTATTGGAAGTCTTTGAGCAATAGGGCAAAAAAATAGAAATAAAAGGTATAAAGATTGGAAAAAAAGGACTAAAACTATCTTTATTCACAGAAAATGATTCATAAAATTGTGTAAGTAGAAAACCCAAAGGATCCAACAAGGAAATTATTAGAATTAATAAGTGAATTTAATAAAATCAATGAATACAATATAAGTATATGAAAATAGGGAATATTTCTATATTCCACAACAAATAAAATATAAAATGTTTAAAAATGAAAACATTTACAACAGCATCAAAAATATCGAATCCGGGAAATGCGACACTACCATACTGAAAACAACAAAACATTGTTGAGGGAAATTAGTGTATTTAAATAAATAGGCAGTCCATATTTATAATTTAGAAGACTTACTATAGTAAAAATGTCAATTTCCCTTGAACTGATCTATGGATTAATGTGAAATAATCCCCATCAAAATACCAGAAGGAATATATACATGGGTGTGTGTGTGTGTGTGTAAATTGACCACTGAATTCTAAAATTTATGTAAAAGTGGAAAGAATGCAGAGTAGTCAAGAAACTCTTGAAGATCAAATTTGGAGGACTTCAACTATCACATTTCTATACTTACTATTAAGTTACAGTAATTATGACTGTGGTATTGGTCCAATGACAGATAAATAGAATAGTGGAAGACAACAGAAATTCAGAAATAAATTCTCACATATATTGCACTTAATTTATGGTGTGAGCTCCAATGCAACTCAGTGGGGGAATAATAGCCTTTTTAATACATGATTCTGAAGCAACTGTATATTCATATTTTAAAAAAAGGAACTTTATTCCTATCCCACATCCAAAGTTCTTTTAAGGTGATCACATTCCTAAGCATAAAAGGTGAAAGTATAAAGTTTCTGGAGGAAAATGTAGGAGAACACTTTTATGACCTTGGGAAATGTGAAATTTCCTTAAACAGGACACAGAAAACATTAGTCATAAATGAAAAAAGAGATAATTTTTACTTCCTTAAAATTAACAACTACTATTCATCAAAAGAAATGATCAAGAAAGCAAATAGGCAAGCTACAGACTAGAAGAAGTTCTCAATATATGTATCTGACAAGGGCTCATATCCAGAAAATATATTTTTAAAAAACTTCAAACAACCCAATTTAAAAATGGGTCAAAAACTTGAATAGACAGTTCACAAATGAGAATATCCAACTAGCCAATAAGCCCATGCAAAGTGACTCAACACTGGGTAAATGCAAATTAAAATCACAGTGGGACAGTGGCTCACTCCTAGGAGAATAGCTAAAACTTAAAAGACAACTCCAGATTTTGGCAAGGGTCATAAGTGACCAAGAAATTCCACTGCTATGTATGTACACAAGAAAAACAAGAGCCTATGTACACCAAAAGATATGTACATAATTTTTATAACAGTTTATTCATAATAGCCAAATCCTAGAAATGATCAAAATGTCCAACAACAAAGTGATAAAATTTGGTATATTTGGTATGGAATATTGCACAGCAATAAAAAAAGAACAAACCACCCAAATGTACAACAACATGAATGAATCTCACAGGTATTAGGTTGAATGAAAGAATCTCACAGGTATTAGGTTCTATCGTTTGGTTGGACCCTGATGGATACAAGTACATAGTATATGATCCCATTCATAGACATTCAAGAACAGGCCAAATCAATCTATGGTGATAGTAACCAGAACAGAAATTACCTCTGGGGTGGTGGTATTGACCAGAAAAAAGGTAGAAAGGAATTTTTTGGGGTGTTGACTGTATTCTCTGTTTTGATCAATATCACAGGAACATAGTTGTATACATATGTAAATATTCAATGAGTTCTTCATAATATGTAGGATTTCAGTAAAAAAAGGGAAGTCCTGAACTGCCTTTTCAAATCCATTTTCCTGTTGTATTATCCTTTCCTTGTCAAATTGTAAGCACATTTTTATTTTATAGATAACCATCTTGATCGATTAGCAATATTAATTTTTTTAGATCTATTATTTGATTCTGTCCTTTGATTTTGTTATGATATTTTGCATGATACAGTTTTAAATTTTTTTAATTTAAATTTTAGTTAGTTAACATACAGTGCCATATTGTTTTCTGGAGTAAAAGTCAGTGATTCATCACTTACATACAACACCCATGTGTGCTCATCACAACAAGTACCCTCTTTAATACCCATCACCCATCTAGCCCATCCCTCGCCCATCTCCCTCCATCAACCCTGTTTGTTCTCTATCTGTTAGAGTCTCTTATGGTTTGTTTCCCTCTCTCCTTTTTTTCTTTTCCCCTTTCCCATATGCTCATCTGTTTTCTTTCTTAAATTCCACATGTGAGTGAGATCATTTGTCTTTCTCTGACTGACTTATTTCACTTAGCATAATACACTCTAGCTCGATCCATGTTGTTGCAAATGGCAAGATTTCATTCTTTTTGTTGGCTGAGTAATATCCATTGTATATATATACCACATCCTCTTTATCTATTCATCAGTCTATGGACATTTGGGCTCCTTCCATAGTGTGGCTATTGTTGATAATGCTGCTACAAACATTGAAGTGCATGTACCCCCTTCAAACCTGTATTTTTGTATCCTTTGGGTGAATACCTAGTAGTGCAATTGATGGATCCTAGGATAGTTCTATTTTTAACTTTCCGAGGAACCTCCAAACCGTTCTCCAGTGTGGCTACACCAGTCTGCATTCCCACCAACAGTGCAAGAGGGTTCCCCTTTCTCCTCATCCTTGCCAACACCTGTTGTTTCTTGTATTGTTAATTTTAGCCACTGACAGGTGTGAGGTTGTATCTCATCATGGTTTTGATTTGTATTTTCCTGATGATGAGTATGTTGAGCATCTTACACCATACACAAAAATAAATTCAAAATAGATGAAAGACCTAAATGTAAGGCAGGAAACCATCAAAATCCTAAAGGAGAACACAGGCAGAAACCTCTTTGACCTCAGCCATAATGATTTCTTATTAGACACGTCTCCAAAGGGAAACAAAAGTAAAAATGAACTACTGGGACTTCAAGAAAAAAAAGCTTCTGCACAATGAAGGAAATAATAAAACTAAAAGGCAGTCTACAGAATGGGAGAAGATATTTGCAAATGATATATCTGGTAAAGGGTTAGTATGCAAAATCTATAAAGAACTTATCAAACTTAACACCCCAAAACCAAATAATCCAGTAAAGAAATGGGCAGAAGACATGAATAGACACTTTTCCAAAGAAGACCTACAGATGGCTTACAGACACAGGTTTTAAATTTTTATATAGATAAATATCCCTATTTTTTAAAGCAAGCTTCTGGTCCTCTAACTATGGTTAGACAGTTCTCAAGATCAGATTGTACATGTAGTTCCCCAGACATTTTATAAGATTTTTATTCATTCATATATATGTATTTAAATATATTCATATATATTTAAAACTTTAATCTATATGGAATTTATTATTGTGTGTTAGTGTTTTCTGTGGACTGAATTGTGTCCCCCCGCAAAATTCATATGTTGAAGCTCTAACCCCCAATGTAATGTATTTGAAAAAAGTCCTATATGGAAGTCACTAAGTTTAAAAGAGGTCATAACAATGGGGCCCTGACATTACAGGATCAGTGACAGACATGATCTGTCTCTCCATCAGAGGACACAGTGAGAAGGTGGTTGTCTATAAGCCAGGAAGAGAATCCCCACCAGAAACCAAACACTTCCAGAACTTTCATCTTGGGGCTTTTAGCCTCCAGAACCAGAAGGAAATAAATATCTCTTGTGTAAGCCACCCAGTCTATGGTGTATCTTTATGGTAGCTTGAGGAGCCTAAGACAGCCTGTTAGGGAGATCCATACTTCTCTTCCCCCCAGTACATAATGGGTCCCTTTTAAATTACCTTTCTTTATTCCACTGATTGAACTTCTCAAATATTTTGGGATCAATGTCTGGATTCTCTATTCTATTCCATTGATAAGTTTGCCATCTTCATACAAATTTCAATACCATATGAAAGAATAAATGCCAGGAACAGCCATAAAAAGGAAGAAGAACACTACATACCAAACTGTATTATGGCTCCTGATTAATGTGGGAGTTGCCTATGAACTGAGAAGTGTATTTCTACATATTGTTGGTGGAAATGTGAAGGCCATAGCATTTGTAGAAAACAGTGTGTTCAGCATCTATTAAATTTCATAATACATATTTCCTTCACTCCAGCCATTTTGATTCAGGGTATAGGCCTATAGCAATAAAAACATAGGTACATGAGGACATGAATTCTAGTGTGTTTCTGTCAGTAGTGTTCTAAGTGGCGGTGTACTGGAAATAAAAGTGAATGTCCACCAATAAAGAAATGGCTGAGTAAACTGTGGAACATTCACACCATGGAATATTAGGTAGTCCACCGCAGAAAATTAATTAAAGCTAGCTGAGACTTGGAAAACTTTCCAAAAGGTATCACTGAGTGAGAAAGGCAAGAAAATGCAGCATATATTACCCGAATAAATGACTATATCTTCTACCCTAGAAAGGTGTGGCCAGGTGACTAAGTTCTGTCCAAAGAAGATATGAGGGTGTTTGGTAACCACCCTTTGAAAGGGATATGCCTGTTCTTTGTCTCTTTTCTTCCACCCTATTTCCGGAAATATGGATGTGATGGCTGGAAGCCACCCTAAATTATGAGGATTATAATCTGTGAAGATTTGAGTCCATCCCAGAAGTGGCAGGCACAAGAGCTGGAAAGATCCAGAAGTAATGACCCTTAGCAGTGGTCCCCAACTTGGCTGTACATTAGAATCACCTGGGCAGAATTTAAAACTCCCAATGTCCCCCCAAATTAGAACCCATGTGGGCATCTGTATTTTTAACAGTGAGGGTTACCTTGTATGGCCAAGGCTGAGAAGGACTGTTCCAATTTCTCTTCAGTATTTCTCCAACAATGCCCAATGAATGTCAAGTGTCCCTATGCCCATCCATGCCCATCCAATGGAAATCATAATTCAGTAGGATTAGGTTGGAGCCCAGGAATCTGTTTTGTTTTGGGGTTGGTTTTTGTTTTTACAAAGCACTCCAGGTGATGCTTATCTTCAGCCAGGTTTGGGAAACACTGTGTAGATCAGTGTGTCTAGGTCAGCGCGTCTAAGCCACAATAAGCATCAGAATCACTCGGACAGCTTGTGTTTTTTTAACAGCTTTATTGAGGTATATTTTACATATCACAAAATTCACCCATTTCCAGTGTACAATTCAATGATATTTAGCAACTTTACTGAATGGCATCATAAGGCACTTTTAGAACATTTTCATCCCCCTCCCCCCCAAGATCCATCACGCCCATTGACAATTAATTCCCATTCCCATCCCCCACCTAAGGCAACCACTAATCTACTTTCTGTCTCTATAATTGCCTTTTCTAGACATTTTACATAGAAATGGAATCACACAATGCTGGTCCCTTGTGTCTGGCTTCTTTCACTGAGCATCACATTTTTGAAGTTCATCCATGACATAGCACTTGCCAGGAGTTTGTTCCTTCTTTACTGAGTGGTATTTGGGGAGTTTGTTGAATCCCAGACTGTGGGGGCACTTGGGTGGCTCAGTTGGTTAAGCGCCTGACTTGTGCTTTCGGCTCAGGTCATGATCTCATGGGTTATAAAGCCAAGCCCTACATCGGGCTCCGTGCTCATCAGGGAATCTACTCGAGATTCTCTCTCCCTCTCCCTCTGCCCCTCCCCTGCTTGTGCACGCACGCTCTTTCTCTAAAATAAATAAGTAAATCTTAAAAAAAAAAAAACAAAAAAACAAAAAAACAAACCCAGACTTTGTCCTGGGCTCTGCCCTGGAGATTCTTATTCAGTGCAATTTGCATTTTTCACATGCTCCCAGGTGGTGCTGCAACTGCTGGTCAGGCTTGAGTAGCGCTGGTCCAGAAAATGCCAAACCACAACCACCTACACTAACACACCATTCTACAAACTACTATTCCCTGCCAAGTGAGGAAATCTCATCATGAAGGTGCCCTGGACATATGGGTTCATCCGGAGGAGGTTTATCGTCAGACACTGCCTTTTACTTTCACCTTGTCATTTACTGATGAAGGTGTCATTGCACACAGATCCCTGACAAAAGCTCAGAAGCCATTTAGAAAAACAGAGAGAAATCAACACATGGGAGCATTACATTTGTCCATCAATGGGGAAAAAAATGCTTGACTACAGGATAAAAACTGATATATTAACCTATGACATTGTCCATGATATGTTATCAAATACTCAACGTGGATAAGGGCATAGTGAAATAATAGCTGGTGGAAGAGTAATTAGTAAAACCATTTGGGAGGGTAACGGCAGTGTTGTCCATCTGAAGATCCTTAAAATGTTTCTGCCCCTTTCTCTTCTTAATTCTGTTTTCTGAAATTAGTCCTAGCAAAATAGAAACACATGTCTATACACAATGTTATTGGAGGCAGTGTTGTTTTTCATGTTTAAATGTTCAATATAGTAGAGAGAGGTGCTATGCATATTTTAATGCATTCAATATGGTCAGAGGCCAAGAGCGGTGACAGGTCTAACGTAGACGAGCTCAATCCCAGTTGTGTCAATTGCTGGCTGCACGACTATGGGCAAATCATTTAATATCTCTCTGCCTCAGCTTCTTCATCTGTAAAATGGCTATAATAATATTATCTACCTCAAATTACGTGATGATAAATTTTATATGTCAACTTGATTGGGTCACAGGTGCACAGATACTTGGTCGAATATTATCCTAGGTGTTTCTGTGAGGGTGTTTTTGGGTGAGTTTAGACTAAGTAAATTGTCCTTCTAATGTGAGCCTCATCCAATCAACTGAAGGCATGAATAGAACAAAAAAAGGCTGACACTTCCCCAGATAAGAGAGAATTCCTCCTACCAGACTGCCTTCAAGCTGAGACATTGAGTTTTTCTTGCCTTTTGACTCAACTGAAATATTGGCTCTCCTGGGTCTCCAGCTTGCTGCCTGCACATCTTGGGGCTTCTCAGCCTACATATATAATTATGTGAGCCAATTCCTTATAATAAATATTTTTTTCCTCTCTCTCTCGCTCTCTCTCTCTCTCATCTATCAATTGATCAATCAATCAATCGCTTGTCTACTGGTTCTGTTTCTCTGGAGAACTCTGACAAATACAAAACAGCAATATGTCTAATAACTGGGAAGCAAATGTTAAAAATAAATTTTAAATTTACTTTAAAAATTAAAAGTATAATTATCATGTGGCCTAGCAATCCCACCTCTGGGTATATACCAAAAGTATTGAAAGCAGAGACTCAAACAGGTATTTGTGTGTCCATGTTCACAGCAAGCATTATTCACAATAGCCAAAAGGTGGAAGCAACTCAAGTGTCCACTTACCTATGAACTGATCAACAAAATGTGGTCTATTCATGCAGTGGAATACTATTCAGGCTTTTTTAAAAAGGAAATTGTGACACATGCTACAATGTGGATGGACTCTTGAAAACACTATGCTAACTAAGTGAAACAAGCCAGTCCAAAAGGACAAATACTGTATGATTCCACTTATAGGAGGCACCTAGAATTATCAGATTCATAGACAGAAAGTACAGTGATGGTTACCAGGGGCTGCAGGGGGACGGAGATGAAGGATTAGTATTTAATGGGTGCAGTTTAGGTTTGGAAGACAGAAATGTCTAGAGATGGATGGATGGTGGTGATAGTCACACAACAATGCAAATGTCCTCTGTGCTACGGACTCATACACTTAAAAACGGTTAAAATGGTAAATGTTATGTGTATTTTTCCACTTAAAGAAATAGGGAAAAAAGTACATACCTCATAGAATCTCTGTGGGAGATTAATGAATTAATACATGTATAATGGCACACGATAAACCCAACATAAGTAATAGCTGTTTCACAGATAAAGATCCCACCTATTTTCAAAGTATATTTACATGTGAAAACACTCATGAGAGAAGGTGAAATGAAAATGCAGAATACAAAACCAGGCATTACCAGTATAATTCCAATTTTGCTTGAAATACTTTTTAAGATCTACTTACATCTATGCATAGAAAAGAAAACATACAATCAAGATCGACAAAATGTTAACTTAGTGAGTTCTGGGTGATGATATTATATGATATTATATGTTCATTTGTCTTAACATGTTTCTGCTTTTCCCAGTTTTGAAAAAAGATGTGTTTTTTTATGTGTTTCTTTTTTTAAAATTTTTTATTTAAATTCAATTTAATTAACATATAGTATATTATTAATTTCAGGGATAGAATTTAGTGATTCATCAGTTGCATATAACACTATAACACCAAGTGCTCATTACATCACATGCCCTTCTTAATGCCCATCACTCAGTTATCCCATCCCCCTCCCCACCTCCCCCGCAACAACCTTCAGTTTGTTTCCTAAAGAGTCTCTTATGATTTACCTCCCTCTGCTTTTGTCTTTTTTAATTTTTCCCTCCCTTCCTTTATGTTTATTTGTTTTTTTAAATTCCACATAATAGTGAAATCATGTTGTGTTTGTTTTTCCCTGATTGACTTATTTTTCTTAGCATAATACCCTCTAGTTCCATCCACATCATTGCAAATGGCGAGATTTCATTCTTTTTGATGGCTGAGTAATATTCCATTGTAGATATATACCACATCTTCTGTATCCATTCATCTGTTGATGGACATCTGGGCTCTTTCCATATTTTGGCTACTGTGGACACTGCTGTTACAAACATTGGGGTGCATGGGCCCCTTTGAATCACTATGGATATGTGTTATTTTTTTACAAGCTTCACCCCTAAATGATGATTTTAGGTGTTTAATGGGAGCATATCTGCAACCAATAACCTGTTTACACTTCCTCATTAACTGGAGGTGCCATTTTCCTTCCAGGAGGCAGCCCACCCTCTGTACACTGCTTATATCCCCCAGGAACTTCATTTGCATGTCCAAGACAGATCAAGAGTCCCTCTAGTATGGACACGCCTTGCAGCTTTTATTTCACATCCTGAATTCAGAAGAATCTTGAGAAGCAACCGGGACCTGGAGACTTCAAGGAAATAGGAGTCAGGCAAGAGAGCTGGCTCTTGTCATTTATGGACAAACTTAGCACTTTTGCCTGTGAACAATCAGTTCCAGCTACATCAGGAAACTCACCCCACATCCTGTGTAATCAGGGCTCAGTTCAATGTCTCCAAGACATTACTCATCTCTGGGCTCTCTGTGTCAATCACACCCCCTCTTTTGGCTCCTGTGAGATTGGATGGTTTCAGAAGAAATGCAAATCTCCAGAGAACATCATTCCAGGTCCTTCAAATTCAGACTCAAGTACCCCCACCCTGCTCCAGGTGTCCAATATCTGACCATACAAGGCTATAGCTTGCCCCCATCCCATGCTCTGAACATTCAGATCACATTTGTGATTTTATCTCTGCCTAGACCTTCCTCGTCTTCCACCTTTGTCAGAATATTTCCCAGTTTTTCAAGGCCCAAGTGGATTGTCATCTTTGTGCAGCCTTTCCAATTCTCCAGGCAGAGTGAATATCCCCATCCTCAGAGGGCAACTGGCAACTACCCAACTGATTCTCTTGTGATGCATCTCCCCAGACAACTAGAATGTGAGTTTCCTGCGGGCATGGGTGGTACTAACTCAGCTCTGTAAATACAGATCAGATATGTTTTGTTCAGTTCTACCTTGGCTGTGACATATCACTAATGGTATCCACAAGCTCATATGGTAAATGGAGGAACCATTCTTATCTACTCTGCATGGCTGGCAAGAGAACATGAAGATCTAATAGGTTGGGGGGCGGGTAGAAGAGAGACAACAAAATCTTTCATTCAGAAAGTTTTCAAATCATCCAAAGGATCATGATAATAATCATGAACTTGCCTGACTCCAACAAAGCAAGTTGGGCCCAAAACATTGCCCTGGTCACAGCTTTGCTCTGTACTGCTAGAAATGGAAACTTCTCAGCTGCATTCACCTGAATAATTGAATGGTTCACTGCTTGGGAGAGGAACAATTGAGTATTCAACTGTTGGGAGAGGCACAATTGAGCGCACTCCATTGTTTGGGAGAGGACTGATTGAATGTTTCATTGCTTGAGAGGAACAATTGAGCATGAAACTATTTGGAAGAGAAATAATTAGGCATCCCATTGTTTTGGAGAGGAACAATTTAATATCCCACTCCTTGGGAGAAGAACACTTAAGGACAGACTTTCACCAATTTAGGACTCTATTCTACCTAAAAGTTAGCTTCCAAGTCATTTATTTGTTTGGAACAGAGAATACATTTACCCAGAGACACAATGTTTGTAATGATTTGTAGATTTGTAGGCTTCCAGAGTAGTACCTTTGCCCCCATCAGCATCTATTATCTTTCCATTATCTTTGAAGCATGCTGGCTTCGATTTCATTTATACCATACCACCACTTCTAATACTGCATCAGTAAGGAAATGCCATTTCCAAATCCAGCTTTAGGTGCCAAGGGGTTGTATTACCTGCCTTCACTGCCCACGCATGACCTCTGCCTCCACTGTCCCTGTCAATTGCCTTCCTTCACAGGTAGACAGGTTAGATACTCCAGCCAGGTCGCTGTAACTCTCAACTTTTCCATGTAAACTGAAATCAACTCTGTATTTGCATGAGAGAAAGTAACTCTTCAATGCTCTGAATGAAGCATTGACTCACATATCCTGCATCTAAGGGTAGTGTTAAATCTCAGGTTATTAGAGTTTCATCACTTTGCATGACTTGCCTTCCAAGAGTAAGTGACAGTGAGTGGCACCATCTGCTGAGCCACTGGCCAAGATTTTAAAGAGTTCACTCTCTTCAACTAGTTGCCCCCATCTAGGCCCCGAGGCAAATCTCTGACAATGACAGTGTCCTTCAGATAGGATTTTAAGTTAATCTCTCCATCTTTCCACCTCTCCATATTTATATTTGTGGTAGATAGCTTGCAAAATTGGCTGCCATAGTTACCCTCCCTGTAACCACAGCCTTGGGTATCTCCTCCAATGGTGACTTGGGCTTGGCTCTATAACTTGATTGACCAATGGGACAACCTAAAATGCAAAGCAAGCAGAGACTTGAAAAGTGCCAGTTACTGGAGCTTGCTCTATTCATGCTTAAAACTCTGCTATCATGAGAGGAAGCCTGGGCTAGCTAGCTGGATGATGACAGACACGTGGCCAAGTCACCTCTGTTGCCCCAACTCATAGTCTGCCAACTTCCAGGTATGTAAGTGAGGTCATAGACTACTCACTCAGTCACCAATCTGCCAGCTGACAAGAGGCTCAATAGCAAGCCCAGCAGAATTCAGCCAAGCTGCCCGAATGCAAAGAACTAGCCAATCCACAGAATCAGAAGCTGAACACATGGTGGTTGTTTTAAGCCAGTAAGTTTTGGGGTGTATTACTACCCAACAAAAAAGCTAACTGGGACAAGAATTGAAATCTAATGGGTGGGTGCTGCCATAAGTAAAATCTTATATATGTGGCATTGGCTTTAGGACCAATAGATGGAGCCTGGAGAAAAGACAAGGAAAATGTTAGTTAACAGAAGGGATGAAAAGGGTGAGCAAATTGTTAGTGGAAACTGGAAAAGCAGCAAGGAAACTGCAAGAGAAAGAGGAAAAGTGTTGACCTGTGATATATAGCGTTGGAACAATTAGCAACACTGTCATCAGTAACATATGATAGCAAATGTACTTAAACTTTCGGACCTTGGAAAAATTATTTCCAAGCATAATGTGGAAAGAATCAGTTGGCTTATTTGGGTGCCTGTGTTAAGACACCAAAAAAGAGAGGGTAGTTAAAAGAAGAACTGTCCAGTTTGCAAGCAGAATTTTGAAGGCATAGAACAGTCAGAATTTTCTGGATGATAACATAGATTTTTTTCTCAATCCCAGTCTCGAGCAGGTGAAAGATTCTCAAGGTAAGCAACAGCCTCAATGTAAATTAAGATGTCACTCCAAGAAACTGTAAATCTTCTGCAAAGATTTGACACACTGCCTGTCAGACATTCTTAGCTAGAGAAAGGGGCTTATCAGAGTCCTACAGCAACTGTTCTGGAGTAAAGACAAGCTTTTGTCAACTGGAGTGGACTTAAAATTTGATACATAGGAAACTCACAAAGTGTCAAGGGTCTTGTAACACTAAAAGGGCCATCAGCTTTAACTGAATAAGACTTATATTGCTCAAATTGCAAAAAGACCTCTAGGTTCCTGACTCTACATGGGCATAAAGCAAGCAGCAAAAGCTATTCAGCTGCCAGTCAGGCCATTTCTCATGAAAAAGGAAGCGTATCTCAAAAGGTAGGTTTGAGAACCAGGATAATGGACTCTTAAAAAAACAATAAACTCAGAGTCCCTATTAGGAGCTAAACAGAGTCCTGGGACACCTGGGTGGTTCAGTTGGTTAAGGGACTCTTGATTTTGGCTCAGGTCATGATCTCACCATTGTAAGATGGAGCCCCATGTCAGGCTCTGTCCTAGGTATGCAGCCTGTTTAAGACTCTCTCTCTCTCTCTATTGGGCACCTGGGTGGCTCAGTTGGTTAAGTGGCTGCCTTTGTCTCAGGTTATGATCTCAGAGTCCTGGGGTCAGGCCCCATGTTGGGCTCCCTGCTCAGCAGAGAGTCTGCTTCTCCCTCTCTCTCTATTCCTCCCCCCACTCATGCTCTCTCTCTCTCTCTCCCTCTCTCAAATAAATAAATAAAATCTTTTAATACATTAAAAGAGAGGGAGACAAACCACATGAGACTCTTGATTCCAGGAAACAAACTGAGGGTTGCGGAAAGGGAGGTGGGTGGGGGGATGGGATAACTTGGTGATAGGCAATAAGGAGGGCATGTGGTATGATGAGCGCTGGCTGCTATACACAACTAATGAATCATTGAACATTATATCAAAAACTAATGATGTACTATACATTGGATAATTGAATTTAAATTAAAAAAAGAAAAAATTTAAAAAAGACTCTCTCTCTCCCTGTCTCTGCCTTTCTCTCTCTTTTTCTCTCCCTAATGAAAAAAAAAAAAAGGAGCTAAACTGAGTCAAGGAACACTCCCTGTGTCCACAATAAGGTGACTATGCAACATCTGCCTGGAGGGATTTCAGAATTGTTCTGGATCAGGATGGTTATGTACTTCTCATTATTTTCACTTCTATGGCTGTCCTTCCCTGTATGACTATGGTAATTGGGGGCGGGGGGCAGGGGGTTGGGATCAGATAACTCTACTAGTTCAAGGTCTTAAGATGAAGGCAGCCCACATTCAAAGGACCACATCCAAGAAGTCTCATCCATATCTAGACCTGATGTAGATCAGGAGATCCTAGGCTTTAATCTTGATGCTATAATTGGATGATGTTATAGAGGATCCAGAGATGGCACAAACTTATTTTGCATGTGAGAGGAATGTAAGCAACTTTGCAGAGGTAGATTGTAAAGGTAGCCAAAAATTCTTCTTCAAAGGGCTTACACACTGGGCTTTTCCCTCTTTTGCTCTTCTTGAATAAGGCATCATTTGAATCAGCCTGGGCTAGACTGCCATGTGAAAAATCCTGAGCTAGCCCTTGGGATGATTATAAACATGTGGCACAGTTAACCACCAGACATCTGAGTACCAGCTAGCATCATCCGGTACCAGCTGGCCTCCAGGACCAAAGAACCTTCTGACTGAATGCAAATATATGAGCAAACTCTGCTGAGATTCATTGGGTCCAGCCAATCCAGAAGATCCCCCCATCAGAAATGTGAGCAAAAGCTGACACACTTCGACATATCTATGATCTATTATTAACCACTTTGTCAGAAGGGTGCCATAAAACCACTGGAATAAATTACACATATTCTAATTTGGAAACCTTAACACTGGTTAATTACATGCTCCATCCATACTATGTATTTACCACTTCCCCTTCTCCATTCAAAACAACATTTGTTACTTTATTTACTGTGGAAAAAAGTCTCCTCTCTTCCCAAACTAGACTGTAAACTCCTTTAAGAGGAAATGTGGCTTAGCAGCTAGATTACCTGCATTCAGCTCCTAACTCCATGACTACAAGTCCTGTGACTTTGAGTAAGTCATGTAACCTTAACTGTGCTCAATATCCTTAGCTCAAAAATATTGAAAATAATGGTACTCACTCTAGGGCTGTGGGAGAATGACATGAATCAACACGTGTTATCTGCTTACAATGGTTCCTGACATATATTAATGGTGAATGATGTATGTTTCCATTACCTGAGGTCCAAGATGAGCCTTGGTCAATGCTGGACCCCCCCCTCCACTTCCTGGTGTTTTGAGTGGTAACATATATCTATAAGTAAGCAATCATTAATCAAAGAGGTGGGGAATTCCAGGGCACTAATTAGACTATAAGCCAGTGAAGAGATGTAATATATTCATTACATCACCAGTACAAGGTATTTGGGCAACACTTTTCTTTTGAGGACCTGGGAGTGTTCCCCAGCCATTATCCCAACCAGTCCCGCCACACAAACTGTTAAGTTTTAAGCCTAAAAATAGGTAGATGATTTCTCCACGTTGGTGCTTTGCTTTCTTATCAGAATGTACCTTTGCGTGCAGAGAAAACCAGAACACATCTGTTGTGCCACCTCAAAGGCTGGCCAAGGCCGAGAACAGCCTCCACATGTTGGCATCCCACCTTCTCGATAGAATCTGCCATATGGTCTGTGGGCTCTGTTTTTCACAAGAGCTTTACCAAATCGCTGGACAATTACTGGACAATCAAGCAGCACCGTTTCTTTGAAGGCAGAGCCACAACGTTATTACATGAGACAAAGCCTGGGAATGAGTCCTCCATGAGCCGGTGAGAGTAGAATTTCCCTCAAGGAGGAGGAAGCGATGAATGGGTAATTCCATGAAAAGAGGAAGCTGTCTCAAGGTAAGGAGTCTTCTTCATCTCTTCAGACATGACATATGTCAGCCTCGAGCCACTCGTTTTCCCAGTAAGAATGGGTACCATTGAACAAGCCAGGCACATTTCGTTGGCATTGATCAACACCTGCACCTCTTGCATGCTGGGCATTTATAAAGTGTGGTCTTCACCCTGCATCAGTATCTCCAGGAAGCCAGTTAAAACTCTAATGCTGAGCCTCCACTCTGACCTATCAGGTCAGTGTCCCGAGGGTGCATGGGGCCTGGGAAGCACTTCTCACCCATCTCCCCAGATGCATCTCGTGCACACTGACATTTAGATCAGGTGCTGGCTTGAATTATAATGACAAGAGGCACCGTTAAGAGATCTGAGAAGTGAGAATCAGATATCCTTTCTTAACAAGGTCCTCTGGTGATTCAGAAGAAAGAGAGACAGACACAGAGAGAAAAGGAGAAGAGACTGGAGAAGAAGGATAAGGAGGAGGGAAAGGGAAGGAAAAAGATAGAATGAATATTTGTACAGAATGCTTTTGACATCAAGACCTGACACACAAACCCATGAAGGCACATACGTAACCAAAACAAAAGTTTCAGGAAACAATACTTACTGAAACTTCCTGACATCATTTGAACATCCTCTATCCTTTTCATTATATTTTTTTGTGAAACCTGGTCACATTCGAGCATCTTGGTGCTTCCAACCACTAATGGATTGCAAAAAGCTCCAAGGTCAGGAATCAGGGGAGGCGGTGGTAATAGAAATTAAGATAGACAAGAATAAAAAAAACTCAGGCCTTTTCTCTTTGTAGTGAGAGCTAGTGACCATTATCAATCTGAAAGAAGTTATGATGAGACCATCTTCTTCCTCCTGTCTCAGCGATGATCTTCCTATTGTTTGTATGAAGTGCCAATTGTGAATCCCCTAAGACAACTAAAAATTGTGGGGAAAATGAATTGAGAACAAGGATATTACCAAGACAGCATGGTACTGGCACAAAAACAGACACATAGATCAATGGAACAGAATAGAGAGCCCAGAAATGGACCCTCAACTCTATGGTCAACTAATCTTTGACAAAGCAGGGAAAAAATATCCAATGGAAAAAAGACAATCTCTTCAATAAGTGGTGCTGGGAAAACTGGACAGCTATATACAGAAAAATGAAACTCGACCATTCTCTTACACCATACACAAAGATAAACTCTAAATGGATGAAAGACCTCAGTGTGAGACAGGAATCCATCAAAATCCTAGAGGAGAACATAGGCAGCAACTATGTTCTCCTTCGACATCGGCCACAGCAACTTCTTTCAAGACACGTCTCCAAAGGCAAGGGAAACAAAAGCAAAAATGAACTTTTGGGACTTCATCAAGATAAAAAGCTTCCGCACAGCAAAGGAAACAGTCAACAAAACAAAGAGGCAACCCACAGAATGGAAGAAGGTATTTGCAAATGACACTACAGATAAAGGGCTGGTATCCAAGATCTATAAAGAACTTCTCATACTCAACACCCAAAAAACAAATAATCAAGTCAAAAAATGGGCAGAAGACATGAACAGACACTTCTCCGAAGAAGTCATACAAATGGCTAACAGACACATGAAAGAATGTTCATCAACATTAGCCTTCAGGGAAATTCAAATCAAAACCACATTGAGATACCACCTTACGCCAGTTAGAATGGCAAAAATTGACAAGGCAAGAAACAACAAATGTTGGAGAGATTGTGGAGAAAGGGGAACCCTCTTACACTGTTGGTGGGAATGCAAGTTGGTACAGCCACTTTGGAAAACAGTGTGGAGGTTCCTCAAAAAATTAAAAATAGAGCTACCTTATGAGCCAGAATTGCACTACTGGGTATTTACCCCAAAG
>NC_138373.1:147976049-148014080 GCF_054177405.1 Leptonychotes weddellii | reverse complement strand
GTATTGCATGGAGCACTGGGTGTTATATGCAAACAATGAATCATGGATCACTACATCAAAAACGAATGATGTACTGTATGGTGACTAACATAACATAATAAAAAAAAAGAGAGAGAGAGAACAAGAATGACAGCTAGGCAGGAACCAAACCCACTGACCTGACAGAAGAGAATAGAAGAAGATAATTTTATTATTTGTGAGGACTCTCAAGTTTCTCTCATGTAGGAGAAACTGCGCTTAGGTTAATATGAATCTGCAAAGAATGCAGAGAAATCAAGCTGGCATCCGTGGCCAGACCACTTAACATTCCACACCATCCTTTTGTTCATTCAACATATATTTATTGAGTCCCTAGTAGAACTGGCAATATAGCAGCGAACGAGTGATGAAAAGTGCCTGCCTTCGTGGGGCTCATGTATCAGCGGAAGAAGGCAGACTTTTTTTTTTAATGAACAAAGTATAGAATATGCTAGATGGTGAGAGAGAGCCCTGCTCTCTTCTACTGGGAAGTTGTATCTGGAGACCACACTATGGGTACTTGGGGTGCTCACTGCTGTAGGATTGGTCATTGCATCCAGACATTCCAGGGGGCCAAGCTAGAAAAACAAGGTTTTTGTGTTTTTTCATAAAAAATTCATTATGAGTCACGTTCCAACATCCAAATCAAATTCAGGACTAAGGGGCTTTGACTTAATCTCTTCAAGCTGACACCTTCATATCCTTTCCGCCGCACTAATGATTCTGGGTCTCAAGGATACCAACACAAGCATTTAATTTATCTCACAGTGTACACACACAACTCCCAGAAGAACCACATCAACACCACACCGACATTAGGATCGCTACAGGTGTTTATGTTTATTTTACCAGTGTTCTTATCCGCAGAGTATATGTCACTAGGGATGCGAACTATTGTGTTTGGAAGTCACTTGAAACAATTCTCTATTTGATTGTTTAACACACAAATTCATTTCTTTCACTTTGCTTTCAATCTTCAGAGACTGCTGTTTTTTAGATTTGATTTTGCTTCGTAATTATGTAAAATATCTTCCTAGTTCCTGGGTTCCCCAGTTTCCCTCATCTCGTTTCTTCCATGCCCTTATAGGTATGCATAACCTTTTTTTAAATCTGTTTTTGGTTTATCTTCCTATCATTATAAGTATATATATGTATATATATATATATACATATATATGCATATAAAATTTTTATCCTTGCCCCCATTTTCTTAAATTGCACATACTTTTCTCCACTTTGCTTAATTTGTGTCTTTGGTCCAGAATACATTCCAGAGACCACTCCACTGTTGTCTGTAAACATATTCCCAGTTAAAGCTGCATGGATATCTCAAGGTTTATTCAGCGAGTGCCCTGCTGAGGTACATTGGCATTTCCAATCGTTTGGGCACCTTTCCTTTGGGGCGAAGGCATTTTTAGATCCTCCTGTAAATTTTCCACTCTTTTGGGTACCTCTCCTTTTGCCCAAGGGCATTTTTAGATCCTCCTGTAAATTTTATGAAAACTTTGGCTCTATAGACAAGAGGAATCTCAAAAGACCCGTTTGGAGGTAATACATGGAGAGAAATGCACCTTGTTTATGTCTTATACCAACTTAAGAAGGGTTGTTGATCCTGTGTTGTGTCAAAAGCACAGTGCTGAATGTCAAGGGGGACACCATGATCAAGAGAACCATCCTGCCCTAAAGGGCCCCAAGTGGGTCAAAAACAACAGACAATTAATTGTGTCATAAAAAGTAGAATAAGCTCAGTGTTACAAGATAATTATGGAGGAGAAAAATCAAGAGAAAAATCTATGATGACTTATAGCTGGGAAGAATTAGATAGGACTCATGATGAAAGAATACTAGATCCTTTCAAACAAAATGCAGAAATGTTGACTGACATGGGTAGAGGATGGGTAATGCCAGGAAGAATTAAGGGCACAAACACAGATACGCTCAGGAGATATGTGAGGCAGAGCTTGGGGTGTTCACACGGAAGTGTTAAGAGGTGACTTATGGAGAGCATGGTGGCTCAGGCTTGGGGTCAGACACTGCAGTCCAAGCCCCAGATGCTCACTTACTCTCTGATCTTCAGCAAGTTTGCTCAACATGTACGTATGCCTATTCTGGACCAGGCATTTTAGGTTAGCCTTTATCCAGCCAAGTCCCAAAACAGAATTTTGCAGCGTCTGACACTGTTGATGACCTCCTTCCTAAAACTCTTCACCTTGGACTTCTGAGATGACCTCCCCATTTTCTGACAAAACTCCCTACTCTTCCCTCTCGTGGGCTTCTCCTAAGGACACAGGGGGCAACATCTGCTGTAGAGGAGAACTGGCCTTTGTTCTTAGCACGGAAGTGTCTTCTTTCCCAGGTGTGTCCACCTCCTCAGTGGGGGATGTGTTGGCTTCCATGGCAACCACCTCCGCTCCACACACATCTCCTCCCCAGACACCTCAAGAGAGTTTTCCCAAGCTTGGGATGAGGCCTGCCCCTGCAGCGTCTCAGCCCTCCTATGATTCTATGTCAGAGAAGTTTCCCCACCTTGTCTTTGCCTACTCTAAAACACCTTTCTCCTCGTAGCCACATCAAAAACTCTTCCAGACACTGTGATGCAAAACCACCCTTCATCTCTCCACAGTAACAATAACGGAGAGTTTGAGAACCGACATTTCAACATGCATTCGACAGCTAGTTATTGACTGCCTCTCTTGTGTCAGGCAGGTGTTAGGCACTGAGGATAAAGGTGTGAACAAAACACCCAGATGAAGCTGTTATGAAGCATGCAATATATGCCAGGTGCTTCGCTAAATATTTTATGGCAATAGAACTGTTGGATCCTTGCAACAAGTCTCTGAGATCAATATTTGTGTTAAGTCATTATATAGGTGAATAAAACGAGTGTTGGTTAGATGAACTAACTCGATACCTGAGCTTGCATCTGGCTCTTCCTCTGATTCATAAACTGAGGCAAGTTTCCTTAGAAGTGCTCTGCCTCAGTTTCCTGATCTGGAAAATGGGGATTATAGTAGCTACCTCCTTGTGTTTTGTGAGAAATAAATGAGCTTTTATCTGGAATGAGAGTAGAACAGTACCTGGCCCATTGAGAATAATTCATAAATGTCAGCAATGATGATAATTTCTAGTCTTATATGATGTAACACTGATTTGTTGTTTAAGCATTTTGTCTTATTAGATCATGAGAGTCTAAGGACCTTGATTCTGTTTTTATCATCTCAAAATCCCCATGCCTGAAATTGGGTTAATAATACTCATTTTTCAGCACAGTTGCAAGATTATGGAGAATGTCTTATGTTTCTATGAAGGACTTCACATAGTTCTTAATCTATGGTAGGTGCTCAATAAGTTTCCAGTATTATAATTGTTGTTATCACTATTATCACTATTAGTATTACTCTGTAATGATCAGCACAGTTCTAGGGATGGAGAGAGTGTTCAAAAAGCATTTTGTGACTCTGATGGAAATAAATGGTGTAGCACTGATTCGGAGTTCCCCGCCCCCTCGCCCATGGGACTGGAGGGATTACCCCTGCCTCCCTCTGTTTCTTGAGTGGCAACTCATCACTCACTTTGGTTAACACTGAGAGGTAAGGGCTCACCCCTGCTAACTACTTAAAAACTAATACTGAGTTTGCAAAAACTGCTTTATAATGATCTTTAACAGCCCTCCAGAAAACCTCATTAGCAGGCACTGAATCACTCAGGGCTGTGCAGAAGAAGGTTTGTATGCATGTCCAGAAGCCTTTAGCTCCCATTTGTCTCTGACGGAAGGCAGAGCACATGCCACGCCCCAGCTCCATGGAGGCCCCTCCACCAGGTCTCTGAGTCACCTCTTCCCTCTTGTCCACCTTGCCTGGGGCCTTGGACCTTCCAGAAAGAGTACTGCAGTCACCTGCCAGCTGATCCACCAGATTCCAGTAGCTTCCTGCACAGAACCTCCCTGGTCCTAATAGCTGGGCGTCACTCCTCTGCTCAAATGCCCAGCAGAGCTTCTTCTTACCTCTTCTCCCAACTCTGAGCTCTTCAGCAGGGACCCCTTCCCACCTCCCTCCCTTGCCCCTCATGACTCCCCCACATGGAGACTGTATACATCAAATGAATTAGGATGTCTGTCCCAGACCAAAGGTTTGTGGTCTATTTTCCCTGCTTCTAAGCTTCTGCACACAGGGTTCTCATAGCCTGGTTTGGCATTGCTCATTCCACAGTTGTCCCTGGGGCAATGTGGTGGAGGAGAAAGAACTCAGGACCTGGACTGTAGAGATAGGTGTTTTTACCCCATTTTTGCCCTAAACAATTCTTGGGCTAAGCCCAAATACATCAGTCCATGGTCCACCTGTTCTTTTTCATTGTTCAAAACATTACAACAGTGTTCCTGAAGCTTGACACCATTGACATCGAAGGGCAAGATAATTCTTTGTTGGTGGGAGGGGCTGCCATGTACATTGTAGAATATTTAGGAGCATCCTGGGCCTAACCTACTAGACGCCAGTAGCTGTCCCCTTTCCCGCAATGGTGACAATCAAAAATGTGTCCAGATGTTTTCAAATGCCCCCTGGGGAGCAAAATTGCCTGCAGTGAAGGAGCATTTCCTTACATTGTAAGAGCCTTTGTGATATCTACCCAAGGTGCTGTAACTTTCTGCTCCACATGTCTAGATCCCCTGTTAATAAGAACAATCAGAGCTAATACTTACGTAGCACCCATTACATGCCTGGCATTATCCTGACGAGATTTACTCATGTTAGCTAGTTTTCATCACCTAGCCCATGAAGTACCTTCTTTTGCCGTCCTCATTTTATAGATGAGGAAAATGAGACACAAAGAAACGGAATAACCTATCCCAAGTCACACAGTCGGAATTCACTTCCAGGCAGTGTGTCTCCGGATTCCCTCTTCTGAATCCATAGCACATCTCAGAATCAGCAGGTACTTTGAAATACGAATGATCTAAGTTTGGATTCCAGCTCTGGCACCTATGAGCCCCAGAGCTTTGGGCAAGGTGGATCCCCAATTTCCTTAGTCAGCAAGATGGGAATAATAATACCTATATTGAGGGACTGTTTGAAGCTTAAAAATAATACATACATAAAGTTC
The DNA here is from genome assembly GCF_054177405.1 of Leptonychotes weddellii. Lineage (NCBI taxonomy): Eukaryota > Metazoa > Chordata > Mammalia > Carnivora > Phocidae > Leptonychotes > Leptonychotes weddellii. The sequence goes on along the minus strand of NC_138373.1, from coordinate 148,008,965 downwards.
CTAAAATTGGGTCTGACCCATAGTAAATGCTTTATGTTGGCGCCTGGGTGGCTCAGTTGGTTAAGTGTCTGCCTTCAGCTCAGGTCATGATCCCAGGGTCCTGGGATTGAGCCCTGCGTCAGGCTTCCTGCTCAGGAGGGAGTCTGCTTCTCCCTCTCCCTCTGCACCCCCTCTGACTCGTGATTTCTCTCTCTCTCTCCCCCCTCCTCAGATAAATAAATAAAATCTTTTTAAAAAAAAAAAAAACACTTAATGAAGGAGGCTGATGGTAGTGGTTGAGATAAAAGAGAAGGAACTGAAAAAGCAGGAGAGGGGAGACTATAAAATCCTAGAAAAAGTCTATGATTTTTTTTCTTCTGTATATTCCCAGGGCCCAGACAGTGCCTGACAGAAAGTAGTCACTACATCTCTGTCTTCCTGGAACCCTAGAGCAGGGGTTGGCAAACTAGAGCCAGCCCACAGGCCAACCCAGCCCACCATCTTTTTTGTTAATAAAGTTTTATTGGAACACAGCCATGCCTGCTCATTTATTCATTGTCTGTGACTGCTTTCATGCTACAGTGGCAGAGCTGAGTAGTTGTAACAGATACTGATGGCCCACGAAGCCAGAAATGTTGGCTATTGGGCCTATCTCAGAAAAGGGTTGTTTATCTCTAAGGTACAATTTAAATTAGAGAACACAAAATGTGAAGATCTCTCATATCCTTTCTTGGCTCAAACACATTCTGTGATTTTCTGGATTCCCAGCTCTAAATCCTTCCGTGTTACCTTCTGTAATTGACTTATCCGGCTCAGGCTTTGTTGATTATTTCTTCTCATTGTCCACCTCACACTCTCAGATGAAGCCATGGTGCTGTTAATTTTCGCCCTCCCTCATATCGTCCGGATTCAAATGTCCACGACTGCTTCCGGCATGCACTTCTGCTGACAAACTCCCCAGTGCCTGTTCAATGTTTTTGCCAAGGGCTGCCCCATGGCGCTTCTTGACAGTGTAATCACCAGCCCCACATTCCAAAGGAAATAAGGGAAAAGACACAGGCAGGCCCCAAACTGGGCCAAACCCTCCCATCTGCATTTCCTCTCCTTCCCTGCTGGTGGCTGTGGGACCAGGAGGCATCTTTCTTCATTAGGGAAGGAAATTCTCCCCAGAAACACCTTAAAATAGGTTCACATGCTCCTACTATAGCTGCAAGGGAGTCGGAGGAAGTGAGCACCTACACTTTTCAGCTTTGTTTGAGATGTGGTCTCTTTCTTTTTTTTTTTTTTTAAAGATTTTATTTATTTATTCATGAGAGAGAGAGAGAGAGGCAGAGCGAGAAGCAGGCTCCCAAGGAGCAGGGAGCCCAATGCAGGACTCGATCCCAGGACCATGAGATCATGACCTGAGCCGAAGGCAGATGCTTAACCATCTGAGCCATCCAGGCGCCTGAGATGTGGTCTCTTTCAAAAGGAAGAAGAAGGAAGTGAATGGTTACTGAGCAGGAGGTGTTTGCTGAAAGTAGTTACGACTAGTTAAAAACATAAAATAAAATATCCCATTTCTGCCCTGCATCGGGCTCCCCGCTCAGCGGGGAACCTGCTTCTCCCTCTCCCACTCCCCCTGCTTGTGTTCCTGCTCTCGCTGTCTCTCTCTCTGTCAAATAAATAAATAAAAATCTTTAAAAAAAAAAAAAGTAAGTACATACTACAAAATAACTGATGACGTCTTGGTTTTCTTGGCTGGATCATTGGTTCTCCAAATCTTTGAAAGTAAAATTCTTCCTTGTCCTTTTGCATGTAAGACTGAGTGGTCACAGGGCGCCTGGGTGGCTCAGTCGTTAAGCGTCTGCCTTCGGCTCAGGTCGTGATCCCGGGGTCCTGGGATCAAGCCCTGCATTGGGCTCCCTGCTCCGCGGAAAGCCTGCTTCTCCCTCTCCCACTCCCCCTGCTTGTGTTCCCTCTCTCGCTGTGTCTCTCTCTCTCTGTCAAATAAATAAATAAAACCTTTAAAAAAAATCTATCCCATTTCTGTATCCAACAATGTATAGTCTTGTTTACAAATGTCAGCTACTCAGAGGGCCCATGCTGTGAGCCTGTTTTCCTCTTTGCTCTCAGGACAGCATCTCTTTTCTCTAGGATGATTTTTTTTTCCCCTTCAAGAGACTTGAAATTTCTAACAAATTCCTAGGGTCACTTTCCCAGAGTCTGGTGAGTCTGGCACACTGGAGCTAGGAAAGGGACCTGAATGTTCACATTTCCCATGTATCAGGCACTCTTAATTACTTTGTGTGTGTGATTTTTTTTTTTTTTTTAATTCTCACTGCAGCCCTATGACAGAGATACAATCATCACCAGAATTGGGGAACTGGGGTGAGGAAGTAGGGTGCCTAGGGCTAAAAACTGAAGGAAGCACTCATTCTCAAGGCTGATCCCGTGGCATCCTTGTACCGACATAACCGAGAGTGTGAGTGCCTCTTTAAACTTTACCCACTAGGCTCCTCGCTCACCTCTGCCTCATCCTGGCCATGATCATCATGACTGTGTAGATGAGACAATCATGGAGGTTGCAATTTACCCAAAATTACATTCCTGAAAACTGACATTAAACCCAGTCTGTCCGACTTGCTCTTAAGCACTGGGCAAGGCTCCTTTAAGCGTGAGTGATGCAGCTACCATGGAAACAGGGTGGAGATCTAGTCAAAGAGCTGGGACCAACTGGTAGACCAGACATCTTGAAGAAGCAAGACTCTACCTCACTGAGTACTCATCCTTTAAGGGTTGCATGCTGACCACAGCTGGTAGAAGGCAGCTGCCCATTTCCCTGCCCTGGTTTACGGTCACTCCCACCCACGGCTCCAGTCCCTTTGGTTCCATTCCTCCTCTGTGCCACTGTGCCATCCTTCCTGTTGAAACACACGTGCGAGTCCCAATAGCACTACTGAATCTCTCTTTCAGATAATTAATTAAAAATCTAAAATAAAGTGTTACCCAATGCCTCCCTGGTGGCACTCCATAAGAGATGTCTCCCCACTGGATACCTTTGTTGTCTGCTACTTAGTTTACATTTCCTGTATGGTAAACACTGAGGAACTGAGTAACAGAGTGCTTTTCTACACCCAGGCAAATTTCACAAGGCAGTTCACCTAACTTTGCCTATGTTCTTCTACTTAACTGCAAGAATCTGAGTCTAGAAAAAATCTATCCCTAGAAAAGAGGGATAATTTCAAATGGTGTTTAATTTCTGATTAGCAAATATTCACTGATATGATGTATGAGGCTCTGTGCACTGTGCTGAGCTCCTGAGATTCTGCTCTCCCTCCAACCTAAACTAACTTAAATTTTGAGGTTAAATTAACCTCTACCCATAGGTCCACCCTGCCACAAACATGAAGACCAGTTTTTATTACCCAAGTAAGGGGTCCATCACAAAAATACCTCCAAACCTACCCAGCCCCTTGCTTTCATTATTTATTTGTTTTATTATTTTTGTTTTATTTTTTAACAGCTAAGTATCTCTCTACCCTATATCACCAATTTAGCAAGTAGTTCTCGGTCCTGTCTCACCAGACTCACACAGCTCCTCTCCCAGCCCTGGGTAGACATCACCGTGTGAGGGAAAGAACATGGACTTTGGAAGGAGTTAGGTCTGCCTGTGAAAATCTAAAGTGAAGCAGGAAGACTGAATCCTGGTTTAAATATACCCAATTGATACTAGTTAACAATTTATGCAGCTCAAATCACATGCCAGGGACTGTTCTAAGTGCTTTATGTAGACTGATTCACTGAACCCTCACAAAAACTATTCAGTAAGCACAATATTATGTCTACTTTATCACTGCGGAGATCTAGCGCACAGAGAGGTTAAGTTACTTGTCCAAGTTTTCATAGCTAGAGGGTGGTAGAGCCAGGACAGCCTGGTAGTCTAGCATGAGATGCTGTGCTCTTAACTACTACACTTCACAGCCTCTCATACAGAATTCCTGGATAAAAATAATAATAACAAAACCAAAAATACAGTGACATTTGAAAGCAATAGGGATGATTCCCAGCTGCCGGAAAGAGGGAATTTAAAGTCAAGAGGTGAGCAGGGGCTGAAGTCAATATCCAAATTGGTATTAGAACAAAACATGAGCCTAAGATCTGGGCCTTGGGTTTTGATATCTACCCAGGAACAGGGACTGACACCTCCATTTCTGGGTGACCAGAGAAAACTTCCTGGCACAGAATTCATAAAAACCCAGAATAAAGCATAAATAATTCTCCAGAGGTTAGAAATGATAAGAAAATAAAGAAAGAGGGTCCAGAAGAGAAAGTATTGCTTTCTCTAGGACTATCTGTCAATTCTTGGCAACCAAGAATTTAGGTTTTAATAATCCATGCACCCAGGGGACAGTAGACAAAACATAGGACTTGCAGTTGGGGGAGGGGGGCTGGGGGAGTTGAACCTGGAACCCTATCTAAAGACAAGTGATTCTCAAAAGTGATTTAGGAAAAATAATTTTTAAAAAACTTGCTTTCCAGAAAGCAAGGTTGGAATGTTTGTTTATCTCTGGGTAAAGCAGATTAAAGCCTCCTCAAGGGTCTCTACCCATAAACCTATCAGCACAGGAGTTTGGGTCCAGAATTCATATCTGATAAAAAATAGCCCCAATCAAAAATGTAGCTGAAAGTAGTCCAATGTTGTCATAGTGCCCCAGGGTCCTAGCAGAATATAAGTCGAATCCTCTCTGAAAGGCCCCAGAGGAATTATGTTCCAGAGAATATGCACTGACTGTAACAAATTACATAATATGTAGAATCAAGTCAATATGATTAATATTCAAATCATGAACAACAAAACCACAAATTGCAGAACTAGACTCATAAAGACTCTCAGTGTTGGAATTGACATGGGAAAATAAAAATAAGTATAAATAGTATATTTAAAGAAATAAAATAGGGTATTGAAAGTATGAGAGACCATTTTACCCCTCCCCCCAAAATAACTATCAAAGCTAACCAGGAAATGTTGAAAAGTAATCAAGAACTTTTGGAAATAATAAATGAATAAATGAAAATTAGAAACTCTACGAATAGATTAAGTGGCAGATTATATAGAGATGAAGAAAGTCTTGCTGAACTGGAAAATAGGTTTAATTAATTATCAAGATTGCAATCAAGAAAGACAGAAGACAGGAAATATGAAAAAGGACTCATAGAGGATAGAGCAAGAAGGTCTAACAAACAATCAACTGGTGTCCACCGAGGAGCTGACAGACTAGGGAGATGGAAGCCTTATAAAGATTACTGTCTGAGAAATTTTCAGAATCACTGAAAGGCACAATTTCATAGGTTACCTCAAACTAATGAACCCCAGAAAACAAAAATGCACATTACTATCAAAGACAGTATGGACTTTAAGCTGACTTCTCATCCACAAAAATGGAAGCCAGAAGTCAATAGAATAATATCTTAAAAGTAGTGAAAGAAAATCCTCATCAAACTAGAATATACATATTCAGAGAAACCATTTTCTTCCAGAACAATAGTGAAATAAAGACATTTGCAGACAGAAACAAAAAAAAATATATTTACTACCAAGAGAACTTCATAAAGTATATATTTTGAAAAGAAGAAAAATGAGCCACAAAAAAAGGCATGAGATTCAAGGAGGGAGGGTGAGAGGAAAAAAATTAACATGTGTGAATCAATACAACCTAGGAATGTATAAATCAATCAAATGGCCTATTTGTGAGGTTTAAGAAGAACTAAAAGTGGACATCATTTTATTATTGGAGGGTAAGCAGCACGAAAACATCCTATGATCCTTGTTCAGGAAAATAATAAAGATAAATTGGGGCTATTTTAAGTTAAGTATACATGTTGAACATCTAGGATAACCACAAAAAGAATCAAAATAGCTAACGCTAACATACGTAGTCATAAGAATATAATTTAAAGGATTTCAATTCAAAAGATGGCACAGAAGGAGATAAAATTGATTGATATGTGGAAATCAAAAACCAACAAAAATAAAACACATGATCTTTACTCCCTTCCACTGCTTGGAGAAGAACAATAAAACCTGCTGATCACTTGAGCTAGAGGAAGAGAAAGCCGGCACTGAGTAATGGAAGCTCCAATCCTTGCCATGAGCACAGCACCCAAATTAGCACCATCCGTGTGCTGTTGGAACCCCAAACTGGGAAATATACAAAAAGGTTGGTCCAGAACAGGTCAATTCCCTCGGTCCTCTGATAGGCCAATGGTAAAATAGGTAAATGGTAGAATACTCAATTGGATGTTTGCATAAGTCAGGACATGTAGGATTCACAAAATACAACAGCTACAAGACAAGCTTGTAGTAAAAAAACTGCAAACTACAGGAAGAATAAATGTTAATGAGACCCAGCCGACAGAGCAAATGTTTGAGTCACACCCCACAGAAGAACCAGGATAATAATAATAAACAAAAACTAACAGCCACTATTCTGCAGACATAGAACTCAGGTTGAGTGAAGTTCAGTTGTCTTTCTAGCTCTCAGTGTATTTATCACGCTCTGCTCAGATTTCTGACAATTTTGGAGCCCAGGGCAGATTGGGGATGTGGCTTTCAACTTAAGTATGTTTAAAATACTCAAAGAGAAAGGAAGAAAGAGCATCAATAATAGAGTAACTATTAAATTTTCAGTAATTTACTAAAATAATTTACTATAAAAATTTTAATTCACTGTAACTATGAAATCTATTACCCACAGATCTGAAAAAGAACCAAATACAAATTGTGGAAATGGAAAATATAGTAATAGAAAATAAATAAGTAAATAAAACCTCAGTAGATAGCTGACATGATGAATCTGTAATTGAATTTCAATTCTACCACCTACCAACTAACCTTGGTTAAGGAAGTGCTTTTATTTCTCTGAGCCTTAAATTCCACATTTATAAAATGGTCTGTTAATAGCTATTTCATAAGGTTATTGTACCATTTAAATGAATAGTACACCTGAAGCCTGGCACATGGTTAATCTCAACCTTGTTCCTCTCCCACATTCCTGTCTTGTTTTCTGCTTTGTATTATAGTTATATCTACATTTGAAATTTCTACTATTAGATTGTAAGCCTTTCACAACCTAAGAACTAATACAGAGTTTGCACATAGAAGTTTCTAGATAAAGAAAATTTTATAGAATATACATAATATAAAACAAGAAAAGTAAAAATATTTGAAAATGAAAGTAAGTGGAAAATCAAGGATCAGTATCTAAACATACTCAAGGATTCTGAAAAATTGCCCCAAATTTGGATTTATGGTTCCTAGCATTCAGCCACACTTTTTTTTTTGTTTAAGATTTTATTTATTTATTTGAGAGAGAGAGAGAGACAGTGAGAGAGGGAACACAAGCAGGGGGAGTGGGAGAGGGAGAAGCAGGCTCCCCGTGGAGCAGAGAGCCCGATGCTGGGCTCGATCCCAGGACCCTGGATTATGACCCGAGCCGAAGGCAGACGCTTAACCAACTGAGCCACCCAGATGCCCCTCAGCCACACTTCTTAAGTTAGCTCAGGAGTCAGCAAATATTTTCTAAGACCAGAGAGTAGGGGCGCCTGGGTGGCTCAGTCAGTTAAGCAGCTGCCTTCAGCGCAGGTCATGATCTCAGGGTCCTGGGATGGAGCCCCGGTTTGAGCTCCCTGCCCCTCCCCACCGCTCATGTTCTCTCTCTCTCAAATAAATAAATAAAATCTTTTTAAAAAATAAAAAAAGACCGGAGAGTAAACATTTTAGGCTTTGCGGATCACATGATTTCTGTTGCCATTACTCACCACAACCACAGACAGCGAGTAAGTAAATGAGTGTGGCTGTGCTCAACTATGACTTTATTTATAAAAACAAGTATCAGGTTGGATTCAGTCCACAGGCCACAGTTTTCCAACCTCTGAGGGAGGCTACCTTTTTTCTATGGCCTTTTGTCATTGAGTTCCTGCCTTTGCTAGCTTTTATGTCACCATGTGAACATGAACTTCCCCAGGTTCGGAGCATGAGTGATTCACTTCCATCACCACCCATAGTAGCTAGAAAAGGCCTGGCACAGGCTGGGCGGTCTGTAAATACTTGTTCTGGAAGTGAATCCTCAAGAAGTGGAGCCTAATTCCCCTCCCCTCGAAGCCATACCAGTCTTAAGGACTCCCTTGACTAATAGGGTGCGACAGAAGTGACATGTGGGACGCCTGAGGCTGCGACCTAAGACACCTTACAGCGTCTGTGTGGGTCTCCTAGAACACTGTCTGGTAGCCCTTGGAGCTAGCTACGAAGTCTGACGGCTCTGCAAGAAAGAAATTTAGAGAGGCGGCCACTAGACTACATAGAGAAGGAGAGTGACCTGACTAAAAGAGAAGGAGAGTGACCTAAGGTCACCACCCTCATCATCAAGGCACCAGGCATGTGAACAAGCCATATCCGACCCTACAGGGCGGCCACCACCAGCTGAACACCGTGAGTGACTCTAGCTGATGCAACATGCAGCAGAAGAATCATCCAACCGAGCCCCGTCTGAATTCCTGAGCAGTGATGTCACTGAATACTACCATGAAATTGTGGTTGTTCCAGGCCGCCATGTTTTGGGGTAGTTTGTTACACATCAGATTACCCCAACACCTGGAGATGTAACCACACCACTGAGGTAAGCTCCATCCGTCTCCCTGGATGCCACTGTCTGAGAAGCTGTCTCTCTCCAACAGTTTTAGAATTTTCCTGCCCTGCCCTTCACTCCCAGAGGGCTCTCCTGGCTCTGGTTGACCTTCGAAAATTCTGCCTTGATGTAGACCAGACTATGGTCCACACCCTTCTCTGCATTTCAGTAGTATGTATGTCCTGTACCACCCTTTGGAAATTCTCTCCAAATCACTATTTGCCTGAAACTGTTGTTTAAATCTTCCCTGGGTTTTTTACTTTTTATGTTCCTGTATTTGTGGGAGATGGGGCTGTATGACCTCTGTGTTCTCTTCCAGTTCAGCCATCCCAAGGTTACACTGAGGATATCTGAACACTTACCCGAGTCAGGTCTAAACTTCTCTTTGGAGATACATCAGGGACCCGGCCTGGAGCAACCCCCAGGGTATCCCCTGATGCACAAGCAGATGGGCAACAGGTCATGGCTTTCCTGTTATCTCTGCACCCTGCAGCTAGGGGTGCATAGACCTGGGCACAGCTGGACATCCTGTGGGTCTGGGCTCCAGGGAAGGGACACCCCCATCTGTTGCTCTGCCTTTTTATGGGGTGGTGAGCTTGAGAGTGGCCTCACAGAAGCAAATAAACATTTTAGACTCAGATACCAAGCAGATTGAGCCTAGCGGCCAGACATTTAGAGGAGCCCTGGGATGACCAGATGCCCAGCAGGGGGAGACCTTGGGAAGTGGGTGTCGGGCACATCCCCTCCCACTAGAGGGCGGGGCTTAGCCTTAGCTCACTGGTTGCCAAGCAACTTGAAGAGAGCTGGAGGGGTCGTTCTGCCCTTCTTGCCTGCACAGGGAGCCCGGCCTTCCCCTTTCATGTCCACCAAACCGTGGTCGTTCCTGTTTTGCCCCATTGGCCAGAACCATCCAGAACCACCGCCTTTGTGTACCAGGTCCCATCCCCCACTGGCTCTGCCCATTGGAGAACAGACATGCGCCGTGCCTCTTCAACACCGCCAAGAATTTCTTTTGCTCCCACTCTGCACCCTTGAGCGGTCCTTCATGAATCCACAGCAGATGTCTCTTAGTCCTTTCATTTTCCTTTTTCAGAGGAATTGTAATCGGCTGTGCTTTAATTAGGATCTCCCTCAGGATACTTGGGCTTTTTTTCCACACGCGGGAGTTGGCAGATTCCCTCTTAGTGCACCAGGCTGATGAGATTTCTTAATTCCCTAAAATTTGCTGTCTCAAAGCCTTAATACCCTTGTAGTGATGAGGTCTGTTTCTCTCCCGCTCCCCTCATTGTGCTAAATCCAGGCGCCAGTCACTGGTAAGGCACTTAGTCTCTGACTTCCTGCAGATGCCTTTCTGGAATGGGTGAGCTGGCCCTGCAGATGGGGCCTCTCCCCTATGGACAGCTCTGCTGGAGCTGAAAGGGGCCTCTGGCCTGATTTGGAAAGTCCTCCTCCATTGAGCAGAGTGGGGCTGGCCCCCCTGGGTTGGATCTCACTTGGGGTGGCCAGAATAAGCCTAGCACAGGCTTAGTTGTAACCTCTCATTGATTCTCATCACTTCTTCTATGAATTTGTATCGGGCTCCTACCCTACGCACTGAGGACACAATGGTAAACGTGCTTCTTAAGTTGTTGGAAATGATCATCTAATGAGAGAGACCAATGAGTGAAAAGACAAATACTCTGTCATACTGTGAAAGGTGCTTTCAACGAAGCCGGACACACGTGTCTGGGGATTAGAGAAGGGTTTCTGCGAAAATCAACATCTAAACTGAGGCTGGAAGGGTCAATAGGAACTTCTGGCCAAGGAGACTGGGGAAAGGGTACAAAGACAAGGCAGAGAGGAGGAGAGTTTTCTAGGTGAAGGCAAGACCTTAAGAGACAGTGAGGCTCGTCCTGGGACTGCAAGTAACTCATTGTTGCTGGAGTGTAATGCAAGGGGCGGGGAACGGAGGCAGGGTGTATGTGTGTAGGGCCTCAAGAGCTGAAGACGGAGCTGTAGGCAGGGGTCAGAGCATGCGAGAACCATTGATAGTGTGGGTTTCAGGCTCCAGCACATCATGCTCCCAGGAACTGAGAGAGCCCCTGACTACCCATGTCCTCGTGAGGGCTGGTCCTGGCAGCAGGTGCCTCCAAAACCTGACACGTGTACCATCTCTGATCCAGAAAGCCTGCAAACCTTCTGACAAAAGGGGGCAGCCTTAGAAAGACAAAGTGGGTCCAGTGGAGAAGTAGATGGAAAATGCAGCCTCAGTGAGCCAGGAGCTGGGCATTCTGGGCTGCAGAAGAAGCCAGAGTGATGGGCCAGAAGCGCTTACAACTTTCTATTGTCAGTAACATTCTCATGACTCCCAAGCATGGCCCAAAGCCCAGCCCAGGTGGACCCGAGGGTTAATACTTGTCGCAGATATATGGGCTGCCTTTTTTATTTTTTTGTTGTGACATTTCAGATTGTCTCAAAAGATTCTTGTCAGTATAGAGGGTAGAAGAGTGGAGGGAAGGGGCAGAGAGAACAGGCGTGTTTGTGTTATTTTTTGTCCAGATGCAGGGCAAAGCAGAGGAATAGAACTTTCTTGGAGGATCCAAGGCCAGGAGAAACAGGAATTCATGGAGATCAGAGATCAGAACAGGCCTGGAGTTAGGGACCAGGGTAGGAAAAACACAGATTAAAGGGTAGGAAGACACCCGAAGTTGAAGTTGGCCAAAAGACAAAACCATAAGGCCCCAGTAACAGTCTGGACCAAACTATCAACAACAGAACATTACCAGTTATCAATCAATTGATAACACTGTTATCAGTGTTAGTTGATAACAACTGTTAGCAATGATACTATTGTTATCAACTGATTACATTAGCAATGATCATTGATAATAAAAACAACAAGCATTTATGAGGCACTTAGTGTTTGTCAGACACTCCATTTCATAGAAGATGGATATACAGACAGACACATCCCTACATACATCCATACACATCCATATAAGCATACATGTGGTTAGATGACTCAGGGGGAAGTAGGCAGATGGATAGCAGGACTCTCTGTCTCCTTGTTCCCTCTGATATGGAAATAAAACCTAATGACTCCAAAGCCATAATTGGGCAAAGTGCTTTCAAATTTAATAGAAAATGTCTATGTGAAGCAAGAAAAAGACCCAGGCACCCTTATCAGATTAAAAATTATGGTGGTGTAAGAAATGGGATCTCATATGTAGCCTGGCTGAGGGTTATTGGTACAATATTAACCCATACAGGACATTAACCCTCCCTCCCTCCCACCCTCCCTCCGTCCCTTCCTTCCTTTCTTCCTTCCTTCCTTCTTTCTTTCTTTCCTACTTCAGGCTACTGAAAAAAATGGGAGGTAAAACGTCAAGGGGAAACCAAGTGCAGATGGTTCTCCCATCTTTCCCCAAACCCACATCACCATCATGGCTTTCCACGTCCTGCTACTCAGCAGCAGAAACAGATGCAAGAATCCTGAGACACAAAAGGAGGCTGGGAGGTGGACAATTGCTGGGGAAGAATGACAGTGTGGGGACAGCCGGGAGAAGAGAAGACAAGGGGAGGGGGGCCTGGGAGAAAGGCAGGAATCTGCTTGACATTCTTCACCGCCTGGGAGATTGTCTGCAAGGGCGCCTGGAGGCTGGCAGCTGGTGCCACGGGCTGCTAGAAAAGCCTTGTTATCCGGAATTATTCGAACCAGCGAATGAAAGAAGAGAAACCTTTAAAAATGTAAGAGGCACACACCTTAAAGATTTTGTTTCAACCTGAAACATATCAACGCACCTTTGTTTGCTTTTTGCCATAGAACACACATCTTTCTTTCAGTAGAGGCTTGCAAACTGGAAATCCCAATCCTCCTGTCCGGACCTCCTTTCCATGTCAATGTTGAGTTTCCAATCCTTTCAAACAGGAGGAGAATGTCGAGACCACGCGAAGCAGTCTGAGTGAAGGACCCGTCTCTATTTTTACTATTGTTCTCCAGCTCCCTTGCTATGATCTCGCACACATCCGAACAGCATTTTTAAATGACTTGGCGTTTTGCAGTTTTTTCAACTAATTTAATTTAGTTTTTATGGAAACCCTGCTCTATTTCCTTCTACATGCACATTTTATCCACTTATATAATTTCTGATTAGGTTAAGGTAATAAGAGTAGCAGGAGAGCAAATGGAACGTCTACTGTTGACCCAGAATGAGCTACTCAGACTCAAAGCAAATGGCAACATAGCAACCAGTATCCCATATCCTGAAGGAAGCTGGGAATATCAGGTGACCACACACCCCCTCCGGGGTGATGGCATCACTTGGATGTGGAGCCAATAACAACAAACTCCTTTATGTGACTAATAATATCCACCCCCCAAAAGCCTTATACCTAAACTACTACACACCTAGATCTTAAATCCCTTTCTGTTTTGTTCAGTTGTACATTTAAGTACATTATATCCGTAACACAAAAGGAAGTGGTACCGCTGTATCAACTGCCCATTAAGAAACAAAAATAATGGGTGTCATGCACAAACAGTGAATCATGGAACACTACATCTAAAACTAATGATGTAATGTATGGGGATTAACATAAGAATAAAAAAAAAAAAAGAAGGTCTATAAGTTTACCACTCAGAGATAATTACCAAAAAGCCTATAAATACCCTGGCATTTGCCTATCTTGGCCCCAGCATTTATCTTGAGAATACATGAGGTATATTTAAATTTATAAGTTTAAATTTATGAGTATAAAATAATAAATATATATTTAAATTTAAAAAAAAAAAGAAACAAAAATAAGTCCTCTTTGGAAGACTTGAAATGAGTTCTTAAGAAGAAGGAGAATATATAAACACAGTAGTACTCTATGAAAAGTAACTTCAGTATAATTAGTCAGTCTCAAATAGGAAGGGATTGGATAGCTTAAAAACAAGGTTCTGATTGGAAAAAATCTATCATCACAGGGTTTTATCAGAACAAGAGAAGTTATGGTCTCATTCTTTTTCTGAGCATGTCTATTCTAATTATAAGAGAATAAGATTTAAAAGTGAAGCGGAAGAGGTGTGCATCTGTAGCTGGGTTTCCTAGGAGAGAGGAAAAAAATGGGGAGGTGGGGAGAGTTGCTGAATACAAAGACTGCTTCCATACTAATTAGGAGTAAATCACAAAAAAAGAAGTCAAGCTGCATATTGAACATTAACTTTTGCTCCCACCAGCCAGCAGACCAAGCCGCCCAGGGCAGCTCAAGTTAACTTGCATTGTGATTTATCAAGCACCTGTATGGTTCTCCCTCATTTGTTGAAGATGTGCATTCAGGTCCAGGCTGCAAGGTGCCCTGAGTAAATAGGAACCACTTGGCACCTGTGGGCTCCTGAAGGAACCACCCTTGACAAAGGTAAATCTGCTCTGAAGAAGGGATTAATAGGATCTTCAAGTTTTGAAAAGCAGAGGCCAGAAAAGTAGCTTGGTCAAATGTTTTTTGATTGCAAATGAGAGAACCCAACTCAAACCATTTTTCAAAGGGGGACACGGGAAGTGTGGTAAACTGTTTATGGCTCATTCAAAGAAAAAAGTAGGGTATTCCAGCTTTAAGCAAGGTCACACAAAGTCACACAAAGTGGTCACACAAAGTGGACAGAAATCGGTCTCTCTATCCCTCAACACTGCTTCCCAGACCTACATAATTTTCAGCCTTCTCCACACTGGTGGAAGGGCAGAGATAGAGGGCAGAAGCTCCTATGGGCTGGTGTTTGTGTGATCCCAGCTTCAAATGAAGTGAAAACAGAGCTTCTTTCCAGAAATCATGATAGAAGTTCTATAATTGCATCTCATTGATGCCCAGATTGGGTCACATGCCCAGCACCTTCGTCTGCTCAGGCTGCTATAACAGAATACCACAGACTGGGGGCTCAAACAATAGATATTCCTTTCTCACAGTTTTGGAGGCTGGAAGTCCAAGATCAAGGTGCCAGCATGGTGGTGTCTGGTTAGAGCCCTCTTCCTGGCTTTCAGACTACTGCCTTCTCTATGTGTCCTCACATGGGAGAGAGTGAGCGAGAGAGAGAACTCTAGTCTCTTTTCCTCTTCTTACAAGGACACTAAGGTCCTTGTAAGAAGGTCCCCATCTTCATGACCTCATCTAAACTTAATTACCTCCTGGGGCGCCTGGGTGGCTCAGCTGATTAAGTGTCTGCCTTTGGCTCAGGTTATGATCCCAGGGTCCTGGGATCGAGTCCAGCATCGGGCTCCCTGCTCAGCGGGGAACCTGCTTCTCCCTCTGCCCCTCCTCCCCCAGCTCATGCACGCATGCATGCTTACTCTCTCTCTCTCTCAAAAATAAATAAAATCTTTAAACTTAATTACCTCCCAAAGGCCCAGACCTACAAATCACATCACACTGGGAGTTAGGGCCTCAGCCTGTAACTTGGTGGGGACCCCAATGTTCAGTCTGTAATACCCATCCTGAACCCCCCACTGTGGTAAAAGGGATCCTACATGGTAAAGGGTCATGCTTACAAGGTTTTATACCCTTCCCTGAGGCCAGGGGTGAAGTCAGCTCTGCCTGGGCCATACAAACTGAGTGGACCAGGATGACTAAGGAAGGTCCTTGAACTACCATGAACTGAGTGTATACAATGCATGGAGTAAGCTACATGCATTTTATCTTTTGATCTACACAACCAGGTAGATACTGTTATTCCTATTTTACTATAAAAGACACTGAGCCCTGGAGCTATTAGGAGAGTCTGCCGGGCATCACACATCTAGTAAGTAGGGCTTCAAGGGCTCTAAGATGGAGATATCTCACCCCCAAGTGTCTACTGTCCGGGGTTCTGGCTTCCATGGTACGATTTATAAACCTACCAACATAGCAAGTTCCTGCTCAGTCTGGGGGGTGGCGGGTTGCTGGGTGGGGGGCAAGGTTGCTGCTTCTCTTCCACGTGTTTGGGGCTAGCAGGTAATTTCACAGATGAGCAGAGAATGGAATGGGACCTTGAAGTGGACGCAGAGTTCATTCATTGTGAAGAAAAGGCACATTCAGAACTGTAAATACTGAAGAGTCTAATTCTGTAAAAATCCAGCAAAGAAGGAAAAAAAAAAAAAGACTTGAATCATATCCAAAAAGGCTGGAAGTAGATGCTTCAGGGAATGAAAATGTAAGAAATTATTTTCTTCCTTATACTTTTCTGATCTTTCCAAAGTTCCTACCATGAGGATGATTTCTTTTTAATCAGGGGAAGATCTATTTTTAAACCACCCTGGAAATACAGGGTGAGCAAATGTAAATAACCTCTAAGATATTTGAACCCAGTTGATAAGCTGCAAAAATCTTGTCAGGTTTCCGTGAATGAATTTTTTTTTTAAATGAAGCATTGGAGTTACTAGCAAATTCTCTACATGAACAGAAGTTAATATTTTCGTGCCCTCTGGCACGGGGAGGAGGCCAGCCGCACACAGTGCAGGCGTGTATATTAACATCCTAGACACACGTGCAAATGGCAAGTTTGGAGAGCTTGCTGACTCAGCCTGGCGCCCTGGGTGGATGGGGGTGAAGCAAGGACAAACTCTCAGGATTCTTGAAGACCGGGAGGTTCTAGGATCAGAGGCAGAAGGAAAAGTGAGCAATGAACCTGAGAAAGGAAATAAAAGCGATTCTTCCCTGGAGCGCAGGACCCTGGTCAGTTCTCAGTGGGGGCTCCCACCTAGTTCCCACCTGAAACCCTTGTCCTGGGGTGAAATCCAAGAAAATAATCTGCATAACAACCAGGGCCCCTCAGGTGTCTGTCACTCATCGGAGTTTACAAACCATTTTCCCCTTTACTGTCTCAGGTGAGCCTCGCCATCTCCTTATCAGGCAGGCAGAGCTGGAAAACCAGATCTCTTACAAGTCTGACTGTGATGATCTCTCATTGGAAGGTAAAGAAAACAGTAAGCTTCAAGTTATGTTGGGGGCTGGACAATGTCTTTTAAGAAAGCCAAAGTGAGAGCTTGGAATTATTAGCAATGGCTAATTGCAAAGCTGCACGCAGTCTGCTGTTGCTGCATGTTGCACTGAGGGGAAAAAATGGGTTTGAGCTGTTAAGAACAAATCCTCCCTCCAGGAATGGAACAAATCAAACTCATATGCCTCCCAACATGACACACGGAGAAGGACACAGCACCACTTCTGTGATATTCCTGCCAAAAACTCATAACCTGAATGGAATCATGAGAAAACATCAGACAAACTCAAATTGAGGGATATTCAACTAACAACTGGCCTGTTCTCTTCCATAATAACAGGGTCATGAGCTACAAAGAGTGAGAAACTTTTCCAACTTAAAAGACACTACAAAGATCGCAACAACTGAATACACCATGGGATTCTAGACCAGCAAACAACTTTTTTTTTTTTTTTTACTGTAAAGGTCATTATAAGGACTACTGATGAAATTTGAGTAAGTTCTATAGCTTAGATGATATTACTAAATCAATATTAATTTCCTGATTTTGATCATCATACTCTGGTTATATATGAGAATGTCTGCTTTTAGGAAATACATATTGAAATATTTGGGGTAAAGGAGCGGGGGGATAAAT
The DNA here is from genome assembly GCF_054177405.1 of Leptonychotes weddellii. Taxonomy (NCBI): domain Eukaryota; kingdom Metazoa; phylum Chordata; class Mammalia; order Carnivora; family Phocidae; genus Leptonychotes; species Leptonychotes weddellii. The sequence goes on along the minus strand of NC_138373.1, from coordinate 147,991,756 downwards.
CTTGCAACTTACTCTCAAATTATTCATAAATAGATAGATACATAATGATATAGAATGATAAAGACAATATGTACACAGATAGAGAGAGATAGGTATAGTTATGAAATGACAAAGCCTATTGATAATTTGGAAATCCATGTGATGGGTATAAAAGATTTCTTTGTACCATTCTTACAACTTTTTTGAAACTATTTCAAAATAAACAGATTAAAAAGAAGGGCAAAAATAAATAAGTCCTCATTTCTGATAGGGCAAATTTGGGATAGAAGGGCAGGTAAGAAGCAAATCCCCATCGCATCTGACAAAAGATGCAGGAAGAAAGCAGGTGGTTGGATATGCTCACAGGTGAGACTCATGAGGTATACATTGCTTGTTCACAAAATGAGCTGGACCTGACTTGACTCTATCCTTTCCCCTATGTAAGCCGCTGTCCTAGAATACTCATTATGATCACAAGAACCTCTAGCCACACCCTTATCTAAAGAGACATCCTGGCCCATGTGAATATTATGCCCTGGAACCAAGGATTGGAGATAAGGGGGAACCGGCTACTTATGACTCCTCTATGTCTTAAAAACATAAGCATTAAAAACACTTATTTGAATTAGTCCATGTGGATCGACGGTTAAGGACTGCCATAAGCTATCCTTACAACTGAAACAATGGAGCTTACCCATGAGCTGAACACCACGTCCATCATTTTAGCTATAGTAAGATGGCCTGGCAGAACCAAATGATCCTGTCTTCAGCCCACCCCAACACAACGGAGAGACCATGGAAACCCTGCCTCCTACAAGATGCCAGTGTGGTGTATAAGACTTAGCGCCCAGAAGAGGACAACACCTGAGGAAATTGGCACAAAAAGACTTCTTAAATAATGTGACTTGTTCACAGTTTCTCAGAGGGTTGTCAATACCACTCAGCCATCGGTTAAATTTCAAGTCCCCCACGTCAGGGTAGGGGCTGCTACTTATTATTCTAGCTAATCCAAGGTCTAGTTGGAGGAATAATATCATTTCCACTTTGAAGATGAGAAAAGCCCAGAGATGATAAATGGCTTGCCCAAAGACACACAGAACAAAACTAGAGAACTGAAAATTTTACACATTTTATATCCTCTTAATTACACATTTTACCTGAATCACTTCCAAAACTTGTGATTTCCACACCATATTTCCATTTTTTTTTATCTTTGGCCACTAGACAAAAACATTTTGTGGACCAGATCTTTGTAGATTCAATTCTGAATGCACCTCATTCCTAGTATAATACCAATTATATAGTTAGTGCACAATAAATGTGCATTGATAGATAGTAATGAAACCTTTGTGACCATCTAGTCCTGTGATTCTCAACCTTGGCTGTAGATTAGATTTATCTTGGATGTTTTTTTTAAAACCCCCAAATCAGGGGTGCCTGCGTGGCTCAGTTGATTAAGCAACTGACCCTTGATTTCAGCTCAGGGTCATGGAATCGAGCCCTGTGCTCAGCATGGAGTCTGTTTGAGGATTCTCTCTCCATCTTCCTCTGCCCCTCCCCCTGCTTGCACTCTAAATAAGTAAGTAAAATTTTCAAAAAAAAAATTTAAAGAAACCCAAAGCCCAGGACCCATCTTAGACTGACTAAATCCAAATAGCTGGGGATTGTGTGAGGAGGTGGGAAGGGACAAGTTCTGCATGTCTTTAAGTTCCCCCAAACGGTTCTAACAGAGCCCAACTGAAAACACAGATCTAACCAAAATCTCTCACATTTCAGATACAGAATTGAGGAATGTGGAGAGGGGAAGTCAATTTCTCAGGGTCTTACATAATTCAATGGTACTATAGGAACAGGGACTAGAATGCTCCTTTTCTGGCTCTCTGTCTTGCAGTCTTTCCATTTATCATGCTGCTTCCTAATGCAGTCATATTGTTTGGAATGCAATGAGATAGGGTCCAGTGGTGTGGAACAGACTGGAAAAGAATGGAAAGAGGAGGAATGGGATGGGATGAGAAGGAATGGAATGGAAAAGAACAGAAAGAGATGGTATAAAATGAGTTAGGTTTGGGTGAATGGATGGATGGTTGATGGATGGATGGATACATGGATGGATGCATGGACGGATGATGGAGGGTTGGTTGGATGCATGGATGGATGGATGGATGATGGATGAATAGAAGGTTGGTTGGATGGATGGATGCATGGATAGATGATGGATGGATGGATGGATGGATGGATGGATGGATGCATGGATGGAAGCATGGATGCATGGACAGATGGATGGGTGGATGGATGAAGTGGAAAGAATGGGAAGTGATGGAATGGTATGTGAAAGAATGATATAGAGATCTGGGGTACAAAGCAATACACTGCAATGAGATGTGAAAAGATTATAAATGAGAAAGACACTGTCAAGCAGAAAACACAATGTAGATGATAGCTCCTGACATTCATGGCACAAAACAACCTAGCATCTGGACAGTGTTCTCCAAACTCAAAATTCCGGGTGATTTCATTCCATGCTCTTCTAGATATTCTTCTCAGCTGAAGACAGAAATCCATACTATAAGCATTTGATTTTCCAGGCAGGAAGATCTGGGTTTTTTATACCCTGGCACCACCACTTGCCAGCTGGGCAACTTCTGGAAAGTCCTTCACCTCACTAAACCCTGAGACCCTTGATAGGAAATTATGCCAGTGTCACAGGGCTTTTGTGAGAAAATGTGAGACACATGAGAAATGTCAAAGAGTAGAGAGCTTGGCATGCAGAGGCACAAAATACTTTTCATTCTGATTTTGTCCATTTTTATGTTCTCAGAACCTGGCTGCCTCACACACAGTGCTCCAGAGGGACTGGAGAGCTAGGCCGGGCTGCAGGCTCTTCCCCCTGGAGGAGCATCATCTCACCATTATCCACTGAATGACCATGCCTGACCTAAGATTGGGATCATGAACCACTGGGGCTCCCTCTGGAAACTCATCCTCATACACACCAAGTCAACATTTTGGAAATATTTTGATCCAAAAACAGGTGATAAAAACATTAGCAAACTTAATGGAAAATATAATATGAACCACCTTATTCTTTACAAAGCCACAAAAACACGGCACCATTATTAATAAGGAACAGTGATGCTCTGTTGCATTTGGCACAATTTGTGATTTTTGGATTTATTCATTTTTTATTTTTATAGTGTCTCTCTCCCCTCCAGACTAAGCACCAGAGGGCAGGAATTAAGTCTTACTCAACAATGTTTCCAGAGTGCCCAGTAGTGCTTAGCACAAGGTAAATGATAAATAAATGTGTGTTGGGTGTATGAATGACAAATGAATGAATGAATGAATGAATGAATGGTATTTTCTAGGTCTGGAGGAGCTTCTAAGAGCCAAGACTTTTGTTTGGTTTACATCCATTGAACTTCCAATAGTCCTTTCAATTCCCAAAAGTTGTCCATAGAGACTTAGAATATGGAATTATCCATATTCTAAATCCATATTCTAATCTTGCCAACTTCCGTTTGCTGGGACTCATCCTGAGAGGATAGGCCTCCAACCATGTTGGTGGTTGGAACCACTGGTGCAACCATGTTGGAAGACGTTCCCTGTGTCCCTATTCTCAAAAAAGCTGATGATGAGGCTCCAGGGGACTGACCTGGAGCTATGTCCTGGAGTGATCCTGTCACCCCCAGATACAGAACCATCAGCCTTCCACCTACAAGCTAAAGTTGGCAAGTAGTAGGGGACCTCAGAAACCAATGGAGATCTGGAAGGGAGCCATTGGAAGTCAAAGCCCATCTGCACAAGAGTCGGAGTAGAATCAGTTTCTATGTCCTTACTACCTCGGTCTGAATCCCAGGTCCACCAGGTGAATGCTCTGTGACCTGGGGAAAATCCCATCAATCATGAATACCTGTTTCCTCATCCTTCATATGGAATGGGATAATAGAATATATTTCACAGGCTTTTGTGAGCCATAAATCAGGTAATCCAAGTAAAGAAATTGGAACAGAACCAGGTACATAGTAAGCATTCAGTCTTTGCCGCTCATGGATATCCAGGGTGAAGAATGAGCAGATGTCAGCAAGAGACTCCAGGAAGAAAGCCTCAAAGTGAAGACAAGGAGTTGACTTCACTTCATTAGACAGAGTGTATCTGGGACAGTGTGCTCTTAGAGGCCTGCAGCACATCCTCCGGACCACGCTGCAGCCATCTCAAAGGTTCCAGAAGCATCGGATAAAGACCGCTGCTGAAAGCACAGAGCATAGCTGACTGGCATAAATGCATTATGTGTCCTCTGCCTGAATCCAGGGCTTGCTCCCTCCTGCCCCATCACAGGCTCTGGAGAAGACCGACTTGAAACTCATATCAACATTTAAATTGTCAGGATGTGATTAAGCCTTGGAGAAGATTAATTACCAGCTTTCTTATGCATCAACCCCCCTCCCCACAAATGTTCCCTACCCCCCACTAAGCCTCTGAAATAATCTAACATTATAAACAAGGATCTAATTAGCAACTTGTATTCAGGTTTAAGATCTTTTGTGAAGGTTTGGTCACAGATGCTGCTTTAATCTCTGAGGATTATTCTTCAACATCCAGAGAGCTTTCCTGGGCCTTTGAACAATTTTATCTCATTTGACTAATGCTGCCAGACCCAAGGACCAGCTGAGGAGTGGACTCAAGATTAGCCCTCGCTGGACTATAAAGAACTCTCTTTTTTTGTATTAGAATTCCTTCCCATTTCATTTACATCTTCAGAGAAAGCTAACTCCCCCCAGTTGAGCTTCTCTCAGTTGGGGTGACAAGGGAGATATGGATCTTCAAATGCTGGCTTCAAGTGGGTAGAACTCTGGTTGGCTAGCCAACCCAAAGCAGCAGTTCAGCCTTGGTGATAAAGGCTTACGGTGTGGCTCTAGGGCTCATGCGCCTTCCCTCTCCTCATTCCCGCTGCTCTGCCCTTATGGGGATCACCGGGGGCCACAGCCTATCTCCACTCCATTCCACCCTAGACAGCTTTCACATTCCAGCCAGATTCATGCTCCTTCACACAGCCTTGATCACATCACTGTCCCCATAAATCCGTTAGAGGTTCCCAGCTGCCCAATGACCAAAGTCCAGAGTCCTTACTCTAGCATTAGAGAGCCTCCCTGCTAAGGATCCAGATCCCTGTACCCACCCTTCTGCTCTACCCCCGCCTCTGCACCTCTAGTCTATAGTTCTTCAAGCCGCAAGCAGCGGCTCATTAAGGAGGTCCTGAAATCAACTGAGTGTATTGTGAGCAGCATTTGTAATGTGGTTTATAGCAAAAGAGCAAACACTTCCATGACTTTTCCTCTACAGCAGGCTCTGCTCTAAATGCTTTGCAGAGACTCACAGACTTCGCCCACTGACCTTATGACAGAGGCTCGGGCACCATCCCTGTTTTCCAGATGAGGACGCTGGCGCGCAGTGAGGTTAAATAAGTTGCTCCAGAAGAATAAGGCAGGCTGGAACCCAGGCAGCTGTGGTGGCAGAGGCCATGTTCCCAACCACTATGCAATCCTGCCTCCATATACTGTAGATCTGTGTGGAATAGGAAAGAAAATTCAGGGTGCACTCAATACGTAAGGACAACTTTTGAGAAGGTCTGTTGCAGAATAATAATAAGTATAAATGTATACGGGCATAAGCATATTAGGAAGTGTGCATCGTACTGAGTGTACTACAGTGTAAAATGTGTCTTGCCGTGACTTGTGGTCAGAATGTGTTCTGACCAAACCACAGGACCGGCCACTGGTCCCTCACGCTTCCCTGCCTCCATGCCTTCTTCACCCGTTCTGATCCTAGCCCTTAAAATGTCTTTCCCCTTCTCTTCCCCACCCACCCCCCACACCTGTTCAGTCCAAATGTTGCCTCCTCTACACAGCCTTTCTTAATTCTTCCATTCTGTCTTCCAAACTGTAAGCTTCTAGAGGACTTGGGTGTGTTGATTTCCCCACATTTCTGATTTCTGACTGACTGAGTCTCATCTTCCCAGAGACTCTCTCCCTCACTCCCAGTGGGTGTGATGGTTTTCTGGCACTCAACTCTCTGTGTTAGATCAGGGCAGTGGGGACTGTGGTCTCCAGACCAGCAGCTCAGCACCACCTGGGAACTCAGAGAGGCAAATTCTCAGGCCCCACCCAAGACCCAGTGAATCAGAAATTCTGAGGGGGAGCAACAGCTCTTTGGGCCATAACAAGCCCTCCAGATGATTCTGATATTCACGTAAGTTGGAGAACCACTGGATTAAGGAAAAGCCATTTTTATTTGGTATCAGAGAAGAGCTCTCTCCATGATTCTGGGCCAGTTGACTGCAATGTGATGCTTATGAGGACAAGGTCATGAGACTGACCTCATATATCAAGGTCAGTGATACTTCTCACCCACATACCGAAGACCCAACCCTATCCTCTGTGCATTTGCAGGCTACTTAGTCCTAAGAGAAAGGATGGATGTCTCAGTGCAAATCCATTTGCTCAAGACTAACTCCCAGCTCTAAATTACTAGTACATTGTCCTTGCTCATTCATGGTGCTCAGCTTGGGGCGGTGAGCTATCCACATCCAGAAGGAGGCAGTAAAAGCAAAACCAGGAATGGACAAGATATTGTTCCAAGGCCAAGGGAACTTGGGCAGAATGCCAGTCTGTAAGGCAAAAACCATTTTAGGAGGTATGGTCAAGACAGATTGCAAATGATAATCACAGGCAATGAAAGTCTATGTGGGTTTAGAAGAGGAATAAAATTTCACAGAAAATCCAAGCTCACAGAAATAACAAACCAAGAAGGCCTGGGAGCTAGCTCTTGCATTCAAAAGCATCTACATGGACATTTTGTGTTTGAAGAAACTCAAATCTGCATTCTAAGAGGTAAAGAAACAGGATCACCCAGTAAGGAAGTGGCAGAGCTAGGCTGCAAACCCAGCTTTTGCTGTTCCCAGCCTCCCCACCCTAAGGGAGCTTCAGGGCCATCTTAGTGCCCCACCCCCACTCTCCATGCCCCTTCCTCTCTGCTCCTGCCACAGGGCCCTGATGTGCCTGATCCCTTCTGCCAGGCCATGCTCTGCACCTTCTGACCCTTCTCCTGTAACTGCCCTGCCCTAGATGTCCCCACAGCTGTCTCTGCTCACCCTTCAGGCCTCAACCCCAATGCCGCTTCCTCACAGAGGTCTTCCCTGAGAAGAGGCTCAGCCGACCCTCTGCCCCATCTTAGTTTCCTGGGGCTGCCAAAATCAATGACCACAGAGGGTGACTTAAAACAACAGTAATTTATTCTCTCACAGATCTGGAGGCTAAAAGTCTGAATCAAGGTGTCAGAAGGGACCAAGTGTCCCTGAAAACTCTAGGGGAGTATCTGTGCCATGCCTCTCTCCTAGCTTTGTGTAGTTGCCAGAAATCCTTGGTGTTCCTTGGCTTATAGATATATCACTCAAGTGTCTGTCTCCATCCCACATGGCCTTGTCCTCTCTGCGTCTGTGTCCATATTTTGCTCATAAGGACACCAGTCATTGGATTGGGGCCCACCTTAACACAGTAAGACCTCATCTTAACTTGATGACATCTGCAAAGACCCTGTTTCCAAATAAGGTCACATTCATAGGTACCGGGGGTTAGGATTTCAACATGTCTTTGGGAGGGTGGTACATAATCCAACCCACAACAGTGCCAGACACTTCCCACCACAGTACTCTATTTTATCTTCTTCATCACTACATGAAATTATCCTATTTACTAAGAAATATATGTACTCATTATCTTCCCGTTTACATTGTAGAGAGCAAGCTCCTTACAGCCAGGGTGCCTCTGTCTTGTTCACAGCTGGATCTTCAGCACCTAGAATAAGGCCTGGCACAAAATAGTATTTAACAAATACTACCTGGTTGACAATGGCCTCTCCCCATGGGGTCTTTAATTACAGAGATCCAGCTCATCAACCACAGGGATGAGTGTATGCCCTAGGCCGCCCAATCAGAACCATTTTGAGAATAGGCTATATAAGAAAAGGAGTAATGCTCTTTCTTCTGAAGCTATTGGCTATGGGGATGATACCTTAGGGTTACCAGATAGAATGCTTAATACATTTTTTTAGTATAAGTATATCCCAAACATTCCATGGGTTATACTTACGAATGTGACATACAATATTTTTAAATGTATTAGTTGTTTATCTGAAACTCCAATCTAACTGAACCTCCTACATTTTTATCTGATAAATCCAGCCACTTAGTGATGCTGGCCTCAAACTACCAGCAGCCATGTTGTCTGCCCCATGTGGAAAGCCTGCCGGAGGACGAAGCCTTTCTAGAAGAAAGCAGAGCTGAGAGAAAGATTGATTCCTGGCGATATTTTTCCAAGTGCCTGGATCCAGGCAGGCTTAAATGCTTCCTTCACCACTGGGACTCCCCAGTAATCCAGGTCAATAAAATCCTCTTTTTCTTTCCTAAACTTTGTTCAATTAAGCTTCTGCCACTTGCAAACGAAGGAGTTCCAGTGAAAGCAAGTCACCGAGCAATCAGTGCTGATTCCTCTCTCCAGGAACACCCCGAAGTTGGCAAGACAGAAAGCCTCTCTCGTGCTGATGTTGGTCACCTTTCCGAGAGTGAATTCAATATGTCACACCGTGCAAAAGAGCCCCCTCTGGATCAGAAGTGAAGAATGAGAGGGACAACAAAGACGAAGAAGGCAGAGAAGCCCATCCTGTTACAGCAGAAATCTCAGTCGAGGCTCTAAAGAGACAGGCCCCGTGGCTAGGCCTGGGCACTGCAGGGAGCTGCAGAAGCCTTGCCTTTCCAGCCCCCTCCAGCTTTGCTGCAGAAGTTCAAGAAAAGACACAGTTGACCATACAAGAGTGACAGCAAAGGGTAAGGTCCACGGAGGCGAGTACCTGCAGGTGATGTGGGCAATATCCCTGCTATAAATTGCATCACTATAGTTCTACATAACAAGTCTCTTGTGAAGTGACAGACAGCTGGGATTGATATATCTAGCTTTGGCAGATCCTGATTTGATAAAGATCAACTCTTTCATTCCAAGCCAGAGAGAAAGAACATGCCCAATGCTAAGGTGCCAGTCCCTTACCATCTGGGCAGGGGAGAAGAGAGAAAACTCAGGGCTTTGCCAAGAAATCACTCAAATGGCCGTGGGCAGGGACATTGACCTCCATCCAAATTAAACACTAGGCCTTCTGAGCCCAGTATTTGCCAGGCTTACACTTTGCAAATCAAGATATTGTTTACTCATCTGGCAAATATTTATTAAGATCAAACAATACACAGACCCTGTGCTAGGCACTTGGGAAACAATCATGAACAAATGTAAGCACTCTCCCTTCATCCTCCTGCTTCTCTAGTTGGGAATATGGGCATTGATCGAATAAATACTTAGGTAAGTGGAAATATGATTGTGCTAAATGCTACCAAAGAGAGAAACGTGTAATTTAAGAGTAATAGGAAAGGTTCAACAGACTTCATTCCATAGTCAACAAATTATTTGCTGCACCCCCTGCCATGGTCCAGAACCCTGTTGTGGGTGCGAAGCTACACCCATACTTTATCCATCAAGGGTTTGGATCTGTTTATTCACTGTAATTACTGACCACCCCCCGTGCAGAGGCTCATCTCAGTCCCAGCTTGTGGGTGGTGAATGTGCCTCCCATCCCTGCGCTGGCTTCCTGGTTACCTCCATCCCAGAATATACACTTGCCACACCTATTAGCTGAAGCCCACAGAAGTCCAAGGTCTGCAATCGGTCACCCCACGCTCCTGGGAAGGCAGGGCGCAGGCAAATGAGAACTTGAATCAGAACGGAACAGGCTGTCATTTCGTCTTTTGGACTCCATCTGTGAGGCTGGTAGAATTCACAGAATTACACAGCAGAATTAATGTAGTACCCAACTGGTTAGCATTCAGGAGCTCTACACTTTGTCGGTGATTCACAAGTTTGGGATTTTAACTGCTTCGTATTAGCCTTTGCATTTTTGTTTAATATCCCGGCTGCCTGTGGCTTCTCTCCAAGTCTGATGGTCCCTGTGGCAGTTGGACTCCCGATCCACCCACCACAGTCAGCTGAGGAAAACCCAGTGGTCATTTCCTTGCCAGGAAAGTGCCCTTGCTCTTCCCATAGAGTATTCTGGCTATTTGCCCAGACTCAAAATTCTCAAAAATTCCATAAACTTAGAAAGCATCCTCCAGCTGCTCTGGACCTCAGCAGCTCATGTGTTAGTCAAGAGTCTTTGGGCTGAAGGTAAAAACAACCCACTTCAAAGGAGCCTATGCAGCAAAAATAGAAGTGTGTGTGTGGGGGGAGGGGGGGTGTTTATTAGGAGGATGCAAAGGCGAGTTACAGAACCCAAGGGAACAGAGCACCTCTGGGCACCACAAGGGTCTGGAGCCAATAAGGAAGCCAGTAGGAAGCAAGATGGCCGCCAGTCCACCCCTCTCTGTCTCCAGGTCCCTCATCTTCCACTGACCTCTGCAGTATCTGGGTCATTCTTTTCCTCGGCAAAATCCCTGTCTCTTTGCTCTGTGGACAGATGGAAGGATGACTCGTTTGCAGTTCTGTATCCTTGCTTTCTGCCACACGGGAGACTGACTAGCTGTCATTTTCCTCTGAGGTGCTAAAATCCGTCACTTACTCATTTCACCGCAATTATGAAGTAACCCCAATGTACCAGACACTGTTCTAAGAGCGCTACAAATATTCACTCATTGAGTTGGGCTCCTCAAAAACCCCAAATCATCATCATCTTGTGAGGGTCCAATAAATGGCATCCCCTCCCACAGCCGTGTAGAAGAGTACTTTGAGAGACAAGAATATCAAGCCAAAATACTGTGTTTATTTTTGATAAAGACTAGGTTGGATTATGGGAGTTCTATTTGTAGGCTCTCTAAAATTGAACCCCAGGACCAAAGAGACTTAGCTTCTCAGACACAGGCAAACCTGCCAGGAGAGGCCTGGGGCCCTATACAAAGATAAGACACACTGCTTCAAGGAGTAGCTTAGAACTCATTTACCCTAAGGGCAGCTCACTCCCAAGGAGAAACCAGTCAGAGCTGAGACGAGTGTGATCCATTTGCTTCTAAATTTACCAACAGATAAATCCCTTCACTTCCCCTGGGGCAGGGTGTCTAAAGGAGCCGAGAGAGGTCAGGAAGTGTGGAGCAAACTTTCCATGGGGAAAGAAACAATAAGGACGGGACCACCATGGCCTATTCCCAGACAATCCTATTTAATATTATTCTTTGTCTTCATCACTGAAGGTTTTTAAATCCTTCATCAGAGAGTCAGATTTCCTTTTCTCCTTTTTTTTTAAATGGGTAGGCATGCTTTTCCACAGCTATTTTGAAAAGTTGGGTTTTTGTTGTTATTCTAGCAGGTGTCTTTATAACTACATATGATATGGAGTTCTCTTTCTTGGGCCAGTATCTATCAACTCCCTAGTATGAACTAGGACGAAAGTGTATTTTTCTCTTTCTCCTGCACACGCTTTTTCTCACCAGTTTTAGGTGATTATCATATCGTTGAGTAGATTTCTGTTATGTGATTTATCAGTTTTGAGTAATACCTTTTGACCTCTGGCTACGAAAACTTCCAAAGGCATTATACGGAACAGTGCCTTCCACCATTCTGCCCTCTTCCTCCAACTTTTCCTAATGAAATCATTTCTACCTTGTGAAAGCTTACACGGTTCTGTGCTGCAACCACAACCCTCAAGTTTAGTCTTTAGTTCCATAGTTAGATAGATTCCCTATCTCTGTGATGCCTCTGTGATGTGACCATTAAATTCACAAGGGCCCCTTAGGAATACCCAACAGCATAATAATAATTTTTCCTTTGCTCTCTTCTCCCTCTCTCCTAGACAATAGTTGTATGGTTTCTCCATTCTCCTCGCATCTCCCACATGTCCTTCCCCACTTTCCTCTCAGCTGATAATAATGCCTTCTGTTACTTGGAAAAAGTAGAAGCAATGGAAGAGAACTCCAACATGCTCCCCTACCACATATGTGAACCTGCCAGATTTACTCCCATGTACTGTGTTCTTTTGTTACCAAAAATACATATGCTCCTGTTAAAAATATAGTCCTTCTCCTGTGCTGTAGACCCCTCCTGTCTCACCTCCACAAGAATACTGCTCTCACATTTGTCTCCCCTTTCTCGCACCTTATCAGTATCTCTCTTCTAGGAATTACCATCAGCACACTGGCATGCTTATGCTTCTGGTATTACTCAGGGTACTCCAGAGAAGCAGATTCAATCAATGTATCTGTATCTATAAACAGAAAGAATTGACTGACAATGTGAGCAGAGCTTTTGAACAAGATGATTTTGAGAAAGCCAAGGAAATTTTAACAAAGATGAGATACTTTTCAAATGTGGAAGATCATGTTAAAGAAGATTCCCCTCTACTGATTACTAGTGTAAAAGTTTTAAAAATAAAGTTCTTGTATATTTCAAGAAAAAAATCTATATCTGTTAAGAGATTTATTATGAAGAATTGGCTCATGAGACTATGGAGGCTGAGAGGTCCCACAGTCTGCCATCTCCAAGCTTGGTTCCAATCCAAGTCCAAAAACCCACAAACCAGGAGAACCAATGATGTGAGTTCTAGTCTATGTTTAGAGGCCTGAGAACTGGCAGCACTGATGATGTCCTAGTCCAAGGAAGAAGACCAATGTCTCAGCTCAGTCAAAGCGAATGCCCCCTTCCTCCACCTTTTTGTTCTATCTGGGCCTTCAAAAGATTAGATGATGCCCACCCACGTTAAGGAGGGCAATCGCTTTTACTCAGCCGACAAATTCAAATGCTAACCCATCCAGAAACACACAAACACACCCAGAAGTAATGTTTAACCAAACATCTGGGTGCTTCACGACCCGGCCAAGTTGACAGATAAAATTAATCCTCACACTCCTCAACCCCATCTTCCTGCAGCTGCTACTCCATCACTCTGCTCCCCTTTAGAGTAAATCTCATGTTGCACTTCCTCACCTCCCATTCTCCCTTGACCTTACCCAGTGGGTTTTCATCTCTACCCTTCCACATCCCTGGTAAATGTCATCCTATCCTTCAACTTGCTCAAGCAAAAAGCACTGGGCTGTGTTTTGCCCACCACCATGCCTCACCTGTAGGCTGCTTCCTGGATTTATGATTTATCTGTGTGAATTTCTCATTTGGTCCTGTCTTTTCTGCTTCTCCTTCAGGCCAAACTGGGTCCAGGGAAACTCTTGCCATCAATCCACACAGCTGTACCCATTGCTCCAAATAAGGGGGCTCACTGCATTTGCCCTCTCGTTGTGCCATGTACTTGGGAGAAACATGTTTGACCATATTCTCTTGAGGTCTGCAGCTGTGGGCATCCTTTGTACCTTCCTTCACCTTATCCAATCTTCACAGCATTTGACCATTCTCTAGATATTGTTGCTCAGGGTTACAGATATCTCCTGGTTTCATCAGAAATGGAGGTTTCATTTCTTTCCACATAATCCTTCTTGCTTTGAGAGTAATCCCCAAGTGGAGAAAGAAGAAATAATATCTCTGTCCACCAAAAATAAATTGGTGGACAGAGATATTATAATATCTACATTATATTATAATAAATAAATAAAAATCTATTTTTAAATTTTTATTTATTTTTCCTTTTTCATTTTTTTAAATTTAAATTCAACTAATTAACATATAATGTATTATTATTTTCAGAGGTAGAGGCCTGTGATTCATCAGCCTTATATAATACCCAGCACTCTGTCCATCAATATAAAACTAGAAATCACAAGGTATGTGATTAATACTTTGCTTTTTTTTAAAGATTTATTTATTTTTGAGAGAGAGAGCACAAATGGGGGAGGGGCAGAGGGAGAGAGAGAATCTCAAGCAGACTCCTCACTGAGCGCAAAGCCCAACTCAGGGCTGGATCCCACAACTCTGAGATCATGATCTGAGCTGAAATCAAGAGTCAGACGCTTAGCTGACTGAGCCACCCAGGTGCCTCAATACTTTGCTTTTAAGAAGATAAATCTGACCACAGTATTTAGGTTGGATTGGGAATAGGAAACCAAGAGGCAGGGACAGCATTTGGTAACGGCAGATGGTCTAAAGAGAGGTGTTCAGGAGGCTGTTGGAAGTTAGAGCCTGAAAAGGTCAGGAAGGACTGTGCAAATGGAGACTGGGGTGCTTTTAGAGATGCAGCCCACTGCAGTGTGCCAGTCAGGGCTCAGCTATAGGTAACAAAAGCTAATGCTGTTTGTTTTCTTTTTTATTTAAAAAAAAAAAAAAGGTATTTGAAGCAGGGAATCAAATGCTGATAAAATCATTAGAAGGTCTGGAGAAGTAAGTTCTAGGCAGGGAATAACAAGGAATGATTCTAGGGCGCCTGGGTGGCTCAGTTGGTTAAGCGACTGCCTTCGGCTCAGGTCATGATCCTGGAGTCCCGGGATCGAGTCCTACATTGGGCTCCCTGCTTGGCAGGGAGTCTGCTTTTCCCTCTGACCCTCCCCCCTCCCATGCTCTCTATCTCATTCTCTCTCTCAAATAAAGAAATAAAATCTTTAAAAAATAAACAAAAACAAGGAATGATTCTAGAAGAATCCCCCAGAACCGGCTTATCAAGGGTACCTCTGCAACAATAAGGCCCTTTGGGGGTCAGAAAGCCAGAGTTATAACTACTGCTTCCAGGATCACATCACGTTGGCACAACCAAGCCCCAGGAGCCCAGTGCCACAGCTGTTGGATCCAGAAACAATTCACCTAACAAGTACCATCAATGACCTCTCTAGAACCCGAGTGGCCGAGACACCAGCAATACAGACCCCTCATCTGTACTGACTCTTCCTGCTCATCTTGCTCCTGAATCTAAGCCTCACATGTGTCCAGCTGGCAAAACTGTTTATCAGAAACTGTGCCTTCAACTGAGAATGTTGTTTTGAGATTCCCAAGCTGGCCAAAATAGAAAAGCACAGGAGAGGGGCACCTGGGTCGCTCAGTCGGTTAAGCATCTGCCTTAGGCTCAGGTCACGATCTCGGGGTCCTGGGATCGAGCCCTGCATCTGGCTCCCTGCTCAGCTGAGAGTCTGTTTGTCCCTCTCCCTCTGCCCCTCCACCCGCTCATGCTTGCACTCTCTCTCTCTCAAATAAATAAAATCTTTTAAAAAAAAAAAAGCACAGAAGAATAAAATCGAAGCAAATGATACACAAAACTACTCAACCTCCTTCCTCCTGAGCTCATCTCCATGTGTTAACTACTAGAGCATGGGCTCCCTCCTCTTCCACAAATGTGTTACTGTACATCACATATTATCCTATTTGCTTATTATGACAGCCCTAGGTATTATTCACCCCCATTTTATGGACAAGGACACGGAGGCCCATGAAAGGTGAAATACCATGTCCAAGGTTGCCCAGTCAATCAATGACAGAACTGAGACAGCCCCACGATCTAACTCTAAAGCCCTTCGTCTTTCTTTTGCCTATTAAATCCATGAACTTCTTTGACTAGGTCTCCTTTTCAACGGAGTAGGGCACCAACCTCTTCTGGGCGAGTAAAACAAATCAGCTTCTTAATCACTATTTCTTTCTGTTTATTCATGCCAGATGGTTAATGCTGTTGCCGGCCCGGCTGAGGGCTACACATAAAATTATTGTGCTCTGCAGCAATGTCCACAATAGCCAAACTGTGGAAAGAGCCAAGATGTCCATCGACAGATGAATGGATAAAGA
>NC_138373.1:147952500-147975549 GCF_054177405.1 Leptonychotes weddellii | reverse complement strand
AGGTGTTTCCCTCATGGGTACAAGTTATTGATGGTCACTTGCTCCTGAAAGTCTAAAAGGAACCCTCTGGTCTCTCCAAGCCACAAGCCTTGTTCAGTCCATAAACTGATTAAATCAGGCCGCTTTCAGGTCCCAGCTTTCCCTCATAGCCGGAACTTCCCTCCACAAACACATCCAAGTCAAACTTATTCATTATTCCTGGATGTGCCCCTGTTTTTGTGCCTTTGCTGATTGTATTCTCTCTGCCTGGATTTTCCTTCTCTTCTCCAGTGCCTGGGTATCCAACTCTTAACTCATCTTGCACAACTGATCTCAATCACTTCATTTTCCACAATATTTTCCTTGAATTCTCAACCAATTCCAAGTGAGGTCTCTGACTTTTGAGTTATTTTGACACTTCTGTTTATGTCTCTCCTATCACATCCCTAACTTTCTACTTGCTACTGAATAAACATGATGTAGGTTGAATCACTGGCCCCAAACTTTCTACTACCCTGTGATAATATTATAGATCTGCATTCTTGGCATTGGCCTTGGGCTTTGACATGTGACTTGCTTTGGCCAATGGGATTGTTAGAGAATGTGATAACAGGAGAGGCTTGGACTGGACCTGCAGAGCTGGGCCTGTCTTCTTGCATTTCTGCCTTTTGCCAGGAGAACATCTTGAAGGTAGATGTTGGTCCAAGGAAGATGAGAAGCACCCAAATTATGACTTTAAACCAAGCCCAGCCTAACCTAGATCAGCCAAATCCCAGCCAATCCAACATCTGCATGAGTGAAAAATACATGCTTGCTTTGCCTGCCACTGTGATTTTGCTGACAGTTTATACAGCAGTGACAGACTAAACACCCATCAGTGCAATTTCATCTCCCTTCCTGGATGGTGCACTCCTAGAGGGCAAGCTTCCCATCTTACTCTCTGTACAGCTTTATGATGACAACCACATCCAAACATTATAGGATACTTACTGAAGCTTCTATGAAAAAGCTGAGGCCCAGCGAGGTTTGGTAAGTTATCTAGAGTTCCATAATGAAGCAGTAGTGGGGATGGGGTTCAAATCCAGGAGGTCTGGCTACAGAGGTTTCATGCAATACATCCATCTACATAAAAAATGTTCACGAAAATATTTGTGGATGGGAAGGAGAAAGAAAGGGAGAGAACCGTAAGAGACTCTTCACTCTAGGAAACAAACTGAGGGTTGCTGGAGGGGAGGGGGTAGGGGGATGGAGTAACTGGGTGATGGGCATTAAGGAGGGCACATGATGTAATGGGCCCTGGGTGTTAGATGCAACTGATGAATCACTAAACACTACCCCTGAAACTAATACTACAGTAAATGTGAACTCATTTGAAATTAAATAAAATCTTGAAAGAAAGAAAAAAAAAAAGAAGAGAAATAAGGAAGAACCCCATGATTTTTGTTGTATTTTAAAAAATATTTCTATATCTGCTACTGAGATTTCTAAAGTATAACTGGGATTTATACCCTTGAGGAGGATGTTTATCATTTTGACTGCTCAGGAGTCATTCTTCTCCTAAGAGCACCCGACTACCTTTTAGGGAACACCTGTACCCACGTGTCTTGGTGAAGTGTGCATCCTGGCAAGACCTCTCATTACAGAACCTCTCCACCTACAGGATCTCCTTCCCCTGCCACAGAACAGCCAAGGGATGGGCTTGTGAGCCAAACTGACCCAACTGGCTACTCTCCCCAGGATTCAGGTAAGCGGTGGAAGGAAGAGTTATAGCCATCACACAGGGATGTGCGCGTGCCAGACCTCCTGGTTGGGAACCATGGTTGGGACTCCTATGCTGACTTCTCCTGAGCTCCCCTCAGCTCCTCCCCATTACCCTGCCCAGTCTCGGCCTCCCCTTAGATCTGTGAGTTCCCCATGCCCTTCCCGTAAATCTCCTTGCACCTAAGAAATCCAGGGTTGGTTTATGTTGCTTGCGACCCAAAACCCTGATTGACTCTATTCTTTTTCCCAAAACGATCCCCATGCTTATGGAACTGTGTGCTCAGTTGGCCTGAAGTCATGAATGCCCCAGATTTTGAAAGAAGTAAGTTCAAGGCCAAGTTGCCTATTAGTTGCTCTTTTGCCAACTGTGGTCTGAATGAGAACAGCTCTAGGCCCAGTAGCCAGTGGTATGAATACATCTACTGTCCGGGGAGGAAAATGAACATGATTTATATAACAGCTTCTGTCACTAAATCACAGAAGGTTGGAGAGATGGGGAAACTGGGTGATGGGCATTGAGGAGGGCACTTGATGGAATGAGCACTGGGTGTTATATGCAACTGATGAATCACTAAACTCTACTTCTGAAACTAATAATACACTATATGTTAATTAATTGATTTTAAATATAATAAAATAAAAAACTAGATAGAACTTTAGAGAACATCTGGGCTAACTCCCTCATTGAATAAATAAAAGCAAACAAGGCCCTGAGAGGGGACGTGACTTGTCTGGAGATAAATAACTTGGCAGCAGGGATGAGGCTAGAAGGAAGCGTCTCCTGATTCCCATCCAGGGCTCATTCCAGCCCACCACCTGCCGTCTGTCTGCCAGAAAGTTTTGTTCTCTTGGTATAGAGGTTAACAGCACAGTTTTAGCAGACAGACCACTGGGCTCATATCTTAGCTAAGCTACTTATCGACTCTCTGACCTTGGGAGCACCACTTCCCTATCTGCGCTTCAGTTCACCTACCTGTAAAATGGGTATAATTATAGGATCTATCCCCTAAGACTGTGAAGAGTAACAAATAGTATAAATATATTAGCCTAATATCCGAGATAGCAAGTGCTGGATGAATATTAGACATCATTACAATTATTCATAAAGGAAGTAACCTTGAATATCAATTATTCCTCATTTTAGCATTTGAGCAGAGATAAAGGGAACAGACCAAGTTCATGCATCTTGAAACTGGCATGCTGTTCCCACACCCCATGCATGTGTCATCCAAGCCCAGGCCATTTTTAGTAGCCATTGACTAAGAAATCTCAACCTAGTGAGAACCTACTGATTGATGTAACTGAAAAAGATGGTTGCTGATTTCAGTAGTGTTGGGTCCAGCTGCTTACATAATGCTCTGTTTGTCTTTCTCTCTCTCTCTCTCCTCCCACCACTCTCCCACCTCTTGGCCTTGTTTCTTGCTGTGTTGGCTTCATCCTTAAATAAGCCCTCCTCACATGGAGATTCTTGCATCTCTAGGCTTAAATTATTTGTATAGGTAATAATCCCTGTGAGGAAAAAAAAAAAAGAACTGAAACCAAGAGTAGGATGCTTAACCGACTGAGCCCCCCAGGCACCCCAAGCCTGCTCCTTCTCTAATGCCTCCTCGTTCATGCAGAGCTTCAACCTTACACCCATCACCATAATCAAGCCATCTCCAAGGACAAGCAATAGGCATCCCACACAGAGAGATGAAAAGAACGAGCCAAGTAGTGTAGCCTCTGTCTCCATTTCAGAAGGCTGGTCATCAGAGGGCACATCCCCAACTGGTCTACTCTCTGCATTTGATTCTTTCCCAGGAGTTCTGAAAAGGTTCCACATGGAACCTGTCTTCAGTCAAAATCTTGGCACCAAGTATGTATATGACGTGAAAACTTCGTCCATGTCTTCAGAAGTATTTTTCCATCAAATTTCACCCTGGTGGTCAGATCAGTTGGAAGGTGTGCATCTTCCATGGATTGATGCATACCCACGGTGGACAGAGTTGGTGCCTACCCAGTCTGTTTGTCCACTTCCCTCCTGCCTGCTCCACAAGCCACGAGCCTCAGGATACTCACACCCCTGGGTTCAGGAATAGGTCCTAATTGGTCTAAGTACAGTCTCATTTCCCTGGCCAAAGTTGGTTCAGGAATAAGCACTACCCAATTCAAGGCCATAAAATGTGAGGAGGAACTCTGCAAGTGGGCTAGTGAGAAAAACTTCCTCAACAACCAAAGAGACAGGGAAGGAGAGGAGGAAGGAGAGAGGAGAGAGAGATGTACCCTCTTTTCTTCTCCAAACATCACTGAATCTGGATATGACACCTTCAGCCTAAGGATGAAGGCAACACCCAGGACAGCAGAGGAGAGATTGAGAAAGAACCTGGATCCTTGATAAAACATTGAACTGCTAAATCAACCAGTTTGGAAGCCTGACATGTTTTTGGATATATTCTATTATAGGAGCCTATAAATTTGCTTTATTATTGAAGCCAGCTTGAGTCAGTGTTTGATACTAGCAAAATCAAAGCATTTCAACAAATAAAGTATGAAATATTTTTTAAACAGAATTAAAATCCTGAAAATAAAGTTTATCTTGCTTTTTCACTTACCAGGAGATTTTTCCTATGTCAATAGATAATCTTTATAAATTAAATTTTATAGGGACATTATTATATTTTGAAAATGCATCATAATTTACTTAACTATTCACATACTTTTGGGTAATTAGATTATTTCCATGTTTCACTATTATAAATAACATTGAGGTCAACATCTATAAACAACCCTATTTAGTTCCTTAAGATAGATTAGAGAAGCAGAAATTCCAGTTAAAAAAAAAACAAACTTTTTAAGGGTTTCTGATATTGCCAAACTGCTTTCGAGAAAGACTAAATCAATTTATACTCCCATTAACATGGTATAGGAAGACCTTTCTCACTACAACATAAGTCATAGGCAATTTATTAAGATATAAGCATAGTATTCTCATCTTAATTGAAATATTTTGATTACTAGTGATGCTGTGTTTCCTTTTATTTAATGGCCCCATATTTTTTTCTTCAACAAATTGCCCATTCATGTTCTTACTGATTTTTAATTGAGGTTTTACATTTCCCTGCAGACTTTTAAGAGCTCTAGGGCTAATATGTGCAATAAACTTTAAATTCATAATTTATTTTAATCCTCAAAATAATTTTGTTAGGTAGGTTTGATTAAACTCATCCTATGGAGGAGATGTCGGCTCAGAGAAGTTAACTTGTGGTTGCCACCAAGGTGTGCTTCACGTGTGAGTGCAGGTGCACACACCCAAACACCGATCTGACATCTGCCACTTGAAGTGACTCAGCTGTCACCCACACTGTGCTCTTTTTCCTGCAAGTGAGCCATTATACCTTGGCGATTGTCTGGTTCTCCACGTAAAAGGGTTTCTGGTAATTCACTTTTGAAAAAGACAAGGATGCATTTTTTTCCCCACTAAGTATGTTTCCTCCTCTTTTGATGATACGTATAACCTCACCTCCCTGTGGGTGAGATGTTCCCCACTGACAGAATGCCCCCCAGTGGGGCAACTGGAGCAGAAAATACAGAAGTTCCGAATACAGGCGTTCTGGCCACTAACTGACGGTACCACCTGCTTCTGGCTTGTTAGCAGTTACGGGCATAATTGCATCCCAGGCTTGAACGGACCGATGATACAAGGGGTAGGGGATGCTTTGAGCTCCCATTTTGGTAGAAATCATAAAAGTAATCCAAAAAAGGAAAACTGGTGGGGTTTAGCAGGGCTGGGAACTAGAAAGCAGTGTGGTTCATGTAAGAATCACCAGGGAGATTTTTAAAACCCCCCACACTTCAGGCCACTCTCAGAATCTCATAGTGGGGCGGGGGAAGGGGGGAGACCAAGACATGGGTGTGCAGCCCAGTCTGAGCACTGGAGCTATAGACTCACACCTCTGATTTCCTGTCTTCAAGAGGAAACCCTGCACCCGGAGATGCAGGAAGGCTCCAGGAGAGAGAAGGAAGGAAGCGCTCAGGGAGAGTGTGGTGCTCTGTGGCAGGACCAGCAAGACCGCGCTGGGATGGCATCTTTCTTCAGGGCATACCTCAACGTAAAGATGTCCTTTGATGTAGAAGTAAGTTATCTCTGCTTATTTAGGTGGCACATGTTGAGATTCTTCCATCCACCTTTGAGTAAACTCATACACTGAGAAGGTCAGCTCCTTGTCTGAGGAGAAGGGCATAAGTCAAAGATGGAGGCGGGTCCTTGGCTTAAAAACCAAGGACTAGTTAGGAGATGAAGCCCAGTGACGTAGATAGGAGCTTGGAGGCGGACAGGACCCAGGAACCCCCTCACTGAGTGTGATGATGCTATGAGCACTCTCCTAACTCCAAGCTCCTGCAGGTCCTTCCTAGAAGCTGAGTAAAATGGTACGAGGATACCCCCCCACACACACACCAAACAAACCAGAACAAAATGGGCAAACATGCAGAAGTCACCACTGGCCTCTACACACAGTGAACTCCCATTTCATCCTTGTCCCTTTCTTTCGGTCCTTCTTCCCACCCATGCACGGGGCTCTCTCCCGAGGCTAATTAAATGGGGGTTGTCTATGCACAAATGTGCTTCAACATTTCTGTTGTCCCAGAAAAATCTTGCTCTGACATGATCACAATTCAAACGCTGACTTTATCTTCCCCGGTGTTTATGCGTTTCCTGAGCTTTCTTTCCCATCATTGCTAGCAACTACACTCTAAAGTCCCCTGGTGCACGGCACGAGCCACAATCCCCACCTTACATATGGACAGGTCAAGAGCATTCTCAGGGCCCAAAGCTAAGCTACACAGTGGGAAAATGGAGGAACAGTAAGGCAGGGATGTGCAGAGAGATGGACAGCTGCTCAAAGATGATCAGAAAGCAGATAGATGCTCAGAGGTTCAAAGAAAGAGAAAGACACTGAGATTCTGGGGGTTGCAGAGACATGGAGACAAAGGAGAGAAAGATCCAGAGTCAGGACTAGAAGGATCTTACTTCCTGGTTTTGGAGAAAAGCACCTGGAGGCAGGTCTTGGCCACGAAACCTGCCAGTGGGTGCTGTTGGGTCATTTCCACCGCTCCTTTCCCCTGTACAACTGCTGCGACCAGATTGGGGGTGACAAACGAGTTCTAAAACGCCAACTGCAATCAATCGGCAGTCGCTTAAGTTCTGTAGTGACAAGATCTGAAGCACACCTGGGCGCAGAGAAAAAGACTCCCGTGATGGATTAGCGATGTCTGCCACAGGTGTGGACGAGGAGAATTACAGCGCATGTGCCAGGTGTTCATCTCGGAAGTAGATTACTTCTAAATTCAGATTTCGGCTCTAACCATCTCCGATTCAATGCCGCCATAGCAAAAATGCAAGATCTTTTCACTAAACCACGTTTTACTCTAAGGTGCTGACTATTACCTGCCATCGCTGTGTATGAAGGGGAAAAAAAATATGAGAGGAATATTTCAAGAGGGCACTCTTGTGGTTTTTCTTCTTTGCTCCCAGAACTTCTAGAAATATGAACATTTTAGAGTGTCAGAGTCTGCTTTTTGCATCCCTTGGAGAGATGGAAGAAGGGAGACAGTTGGAAAAATTTAGGCCAGTTCTAAATTATTTAAGACCCTTGGCTTTACTTGTACTTTCCCAAAGAACACAGGCACCAAGGTCTCAGCCACATGCACCCTGCCCCCTCAGTAAGAAATACGGAAGCTTAGGCTGCAGAAATGAAAAACCACAGCGTGTGCTCAGAAACATCTGAAAGCTGGAGTTTAGTGATTTGTGTTTTTCAGTACAAGGATTCTGTCCTCCAGGAACTGAAATCCGGCAAGGAGCTCAGACACATGGTTCAAAGGGTGGTGATCTTTGGGAACAGAATTCTCTAGCTTGGGGTCTAGGGGCTAGCATCAGGCTGCCCTTGGGGGTCTAGCCCTCCCATGGCCTTACAGCAGAGACAGCTCTATAATGTGATGCTCAGGGCTGAGACGTCTGGAAACAGATTTTTGATTCGAAGTACAGTTGCACCTTGAATAACATGGGTGGGGGGGCCCTGACCCCCTGCACAGTCGAAATTCCAAGTATAACTTCTGACTCCCCAGAAATGTAACTACAAATAGCCTACTGTTGACCGAAGGCTTACTCATAACGTAAACAGTGGATGAACACCTATTTTGTATGTTGTATGTATCTGATATCATATTCTTACAATAAAGTAAGCCAGAGGAAAGACAGTGTTAAGGAAATCACAAGAAATTAGAAATATATTTACAGTCCTGTAGCATTAAAATTCCACATAGAAGTGGACCCACACAGTTCAAACCCATGTTTTTCAAGGGTCAGTGGTATTTCAGACACCTGTTCATCTCTTTCTGACTCACCCGCTTCTGCCCTAGATGAGGTCCTCATTATCTTTCTCCCAGACCCCTACTAAGTGTTATTCCCCTTTCTTTATCTCTCATCTTGACCCGCTTGTCCATCCTCAGCACCAGCCGCACTAATCTTTTCAAAATGCACACTTAACTGTACTGCTCCTATTTAGAACCCCTCAATAGCTCCTTTTATCTTTGGATAAAATCCAAGGTCCTGAAAATGTCCCAAGAGATCTGACCGACCCAAGATTTCTGATCCCCACTTGTAATATACCACTAACACCAACACAGTTGAGTTTCCCTGCAGAGTACTCCTTCTCTTGCCTTTATTTCCATCTTTGCTCAGGTTCCTCCAACCGGAATCGATGATCCATAGCTATCTGCCTGGAGAATTCTTCAGCCCCCCATTTTGCCCCCTTCTGCATATCATGATATTCACCATATTTTGCTATAACAAATGTATTTGTTTCTCTGCTCTTCCAGACAGGAGCTCCTTGAGAATAAGAACAACATCCTACTCACCCCTAATTTCTGCCAGCTGGGTATGTGCCGGGCACCTTACAAATCTTTGTTCAATACAATGAATGATATAAAAAATATGTACCTTATACAGGACTCGGTCCTGTTCTTTAGCAAATTTACCCAAAGGAGGTTACAGTGTATCTTAAACAGATTAAATCAAAGTCAACTTGAAATATGAAGTGGGGTATACTAAGAGTCTACCTACCCCTTCTCTAACTAGTCTTACCATTTTCACCATCTTCTCCGTTAAAACCTACTCAGCGCTTCCCATCTTTTCATGATCACACGGAGTTACTGTTCCTCCTTATAGCTCCCTTAACAGCTAATTTCACATCTTCATTTCAGCACAAAATAAATTTTAATTTCATACATCAATATAAACCTCAATCTCCCTGGCTAGAATATGAGCTCCTTGAAGGCAGTAATTGTCGCTGACTTGTCTTGGGAGTAAAAAAATCAGAGAACATATAATAATCATGTAATACTTTTTAAAATAAACAAGTGAATTATTTTTTATTATAATAACTTACATTTATTGAATACCTATTAAATTCCCATAATGAGGTGAGGCAGGTATGTTTATTTTGCAAATGAATAAATGGGGTCTTCTAGATGTTAGGTGACTTGTATATTACTCCCAAGTGCTGAACCAAAACTTGAAGCTAGACCTGTCATGCTATGTAGTGCCTCAGTGGATGGATGGGTAGATGGATGAGTGGATGGACTCATTGGTGGATGAATGAATTATGGGTGGGCAGATGGATGAATGGATGATGGATGGATAGGTGGGTGGATGGATAGATGGATAGATAGGTAATAACCAGGACTCCAAAATCATATGGACACATTAGACATTCTTCACCACCACTACCCCTGATGTCTTGAGAAGACTAACAACTCTAGTATTCATTTATGATAATGATTTCAGTGGGAAGGTGGAGAGAAAATCTGAGAGGAAAAGCCTAGATTGATTCACTGAGAAATGAGAGTTCCTTAGTACCTGCAACCTATCTGCAAATTTATAAGTTATGGGATCTAAGCTTTTGTCCAGATTTCTTCATTCTTTTTACTCCCTGAATATTGCTTAACTAGTGTGTGTGTGTGTGTGTGTGTGTGTGTGTGTTGAGATTCTTTTCCCTTTACAAAGGAAATATTGATATTTTATTTTGTGAAAGAAATTATATGATTGCACTAAAAAAGATAAATGGATTTATCTGGTTTCAAACGCTGCTGGAAAAAAAATTATTTCTCCCTGATTCTTGACATTTTCCTGTTCCAGAAGGAATTCCCACTTAGTCTAATTAGGCTCACTCTTCTTCACTGGGTCGCCATCACTCATTAGTTTCCAGCTGGGTGATGCATTACAAGAAGCTTTCTAATTACCTTTATTTTGTAGACATCCTTACCTGCAGGTGGCCAATGAATGCTTATTTAAGCCAGATTGCTGATCTCCACTGACCACTGGCCTAATACCTACAATCTGCTTGTTCTCTCTCTCTCTTATCCTGTTAGGAAATCAGGAACAAAGACTCACACCAGGCAGGATAAAGAGTAGCACCACATAGAGGTTTCTCAAAGGATCAACATACTCAATGTGAAGAAGTAGGGATTCACTCTGTTTACCTTTCTCAAAGCCCAGAATGTATTTAACACAAGATTTCTCAATCAGACCATCGTGGTCTGACAGCAGCTTTGTCTGTGCTCTATCGTACGAAACCTCTAGCTGGTTGTACCAATCGCCACTCTCTTCAACGCATCAGCAGTCCACAGAGATTTTCAATAACCGGAGTGACTGTATAATTCATCACTCAAATCAGGGCACTTTGGGAAGTCAAAGTGGGCACTATTAGAACTACACCAGGAAAACAAGCGCATCGAGGACCATCCCGATCAATAACCCTATCAATAACTGACTTAAGCATTTGTATATTCCTCCCCTTGACCTCTGTCCATATTTTCCAAGTCAGGTTAGGCTGTCTGATAAGGCCCCCGGCGCCCTGACTCAGCTCTCACTGGCTACACTGTGCGCCTGCCCCAAGCTCCCCATGTCACAGAGGCTGACTTTCTCGTGACTGCTTGTGACATCTTGTTCGCTCCGAGACTATAGGCTAGATGACAGCAAGCACTGGGTCTCTCCTTGTCCCTAGCACAGTTCCTGGTATACAGTAGGCTTCTAATAAACCCTTGTTTTGCACTTGAATGGGGAGTACCTACCATGAAACCTGGTTCACTGGTGACCCAATTAAGACCTTCAGATAATGGCGGTAAAGTTGATGACAATTCACCCACTCCTTCATTTTTCTATTAATTTAAATAAATACCGACTGAGCACCTAATTATCTACCAGCCACCACACCTTTATTTGTGGGCAAACCAAGTCCGGGGTATTTGGTCTCTGTTACTTTGTTTTTCATTCTCGTCTACCGTGGATCAGCTGATACGTGGATCTTATCCCTTTTAATTCCTAAATTTTCATTTTCCTTTTGCTGTTTTTGCTGCCCCAAACACGATGCCTATTTTCTAGCTGTAAAGGCTGTTATCTTTTTTAAACTGGGTCAGCGGATTTTGATCCCGATGCACCACAATGGGATAATATGATAGATCAAGCCTAGACAGTCACAATTAATTCCTAAACAGACTTAATTTGATTTCCCTTCTCCAATAAACCCAGTTTACCTCAGTGGAGGTGTGACACGTCTGATTAGGCACAGTGATGCTCGGAGAAGCCAGCCTCGTGGAGAAAGCCTTGTGTGTGCAGAGCGATAGGAGGTCAAGGCTGAGTGGGATTCCTCCGCAGTGTGATTAGCTCTAATTCAGCAGAGCCTCCTGTTTGGTGGTCCGCCCTTTGCTCTTTAACTGGAGAGATAATTACTCGGGAAGGAGGTGGGGAAAGGGAGCCAGGGTCAACCCTCACTTAGCACCAGGACTATGGAGAAGAGACTAGTTCAGGGAAATAATTAGATAATTCTCGAATGCTAACTCAAAGTCCGATTTCTGCTCCCGTGCAATCCTACTGAGGAGAGAATGGGGTCCCTTCCAGGGCTGTGGAGATTGCCACCTTCCTCAAAAGCTTTGAGAGACACTGATTTTTAAGTCAATATGCCAAATATTTTTTTTTTCATTGAACAAGTATTGATTAGACCCCTATGAGTGCTTGGGGCACAGAACTCTTGGTCCATACTGTTTTGACTTACTCTGGGTGTTGAGGGGAGTGAAATTGTTATAAGACACACCCAATTCTTTTGCTAGTTCCCAAAAACTTTAGAGGTTGAGGGTTGCAGTCTTTGGATTTCCCCCACCTCCGGTCATCATTGTTAACTGATCCTGGAAAGCCTTCAGGTATTCAAGAACTCTCGAGAACTCGAGAATTTGGGAGGGCAGTGTCCTCAACCTACCTCACTGCTTTAGCGTTCCTGCCAGGAGGGGATGGGAGATAGCTGACTCTGTTTCTGATCCTTGTTCCTGCCCTGATGAGCTGGGCAGCCTTAGGTAAGCTACCTAACCTCCCTGAGCCTCCGTTCCTTCCCAGGGTGAATGTGGATGATAGGACATGCCAGATCTCCATCAAATAAAGTAGCTAACAAGAAGTATCGCTTCATATGTTCTCAGTAGGACCTACTGCCTTTCTTTTCTAGGAGTCGCGCCAACAATGCGCTGCTCGTGAAAATATTTCAGACAATTTCCCAAATAAGCAAGGAGGCATCACGAACAGGGGTCCTCAACTGATAGCAGAAGAAAGGAAGACAAAAACACCTCTTAATTGTGACTCTGTTGAACAGAACTGAATTTTAATTAAGCAACAAGATGGGAGACACCATGCATTTCCAGGCAATTATGGAGCACCATGGGGGGTGCTGTAAAGGGGAAGGCTTCAGGCTGAGTGACTTCAGAAGCTCACCGACTCCCACTGAAACACAGCCCAAGATGTCTTGTTGCCGATAGGAAGCAGTATCTGTCAATGAAAATAAGACAGAGCTCTGGCAGCAAGACCAAGAGGGTCACCAGAGGGACCCAGAAAGCTGGCTGGGGGACTAGGAGAGAGAACCCACACAGGAGTGGGGAAATCCAGAGCAAAGATGGAGGCAAAGAGAGGAACCTAGCACAAGACCTCGAGTGGGAACATAGATCGTGTTTCATTGCTCATGCACTTCCTCAGACCGATGCCAAGTGCTCTCTATAAATAAAATGAAGTATGGTTTCTTGTACCCATTTAATAGAAAAAATGACTGAGGCTCAAAGAGATTCACTATACATGTTTAGGAATTTCCCCAAAGTCGCACAGCTAGTAAGTGATGACTGAGGATTTCACTCCAAGTGTTTGATTCAGAACCCACACTCCTGATCACTACATGATCGTGAAATAGAATCGAAACGCTCAGCCAGATGCAAAATTCGAGGAGACAGTCTCAGAAAGCAGGCAGGTGGAGGGTCAGAGTGTGGACCCTGGGTCAGAGCCCCAAAACTGGAGCTGAAATGTGGAGAATCAAGTCACTGTGTCAGGCCAAAGCAGGGAGATGGTCCAGGTGCATGAAGATCGTCGGGGTTGCAGGGGTCAAGATCCAGGCAAGGAGAACACCCAGCCAGAAGACCCTTCATATGGTGCCAGCCCTCTGCCTCAGGCCAGGGATCTGTGTACTCCCTGCTGAGAAGCGTCTTGTCCTCAAGCTTTTTAAGCTACTCCCTGGGGTGCTGCTTTGCCTCGTCTGCCTGGAGCCTTCTTCCTGATTCAAAGGCACAGGTTGAAAACAGACAACCCAGAGCATCCTGCATGTGGGTTTATTTTGCCAGCACAGTGTTCTTTAAAAGGTTAAGTTAAAATGCCTTTGTAGAGGATGGGTACAGCCCTAAGATGTGGTGTGAGAGAATGCTGGACCACCAGGCAGGCTGGGGATCGAGCCCAGCTGTGTCACTAACAGCTAGAAACCAGGTGTGTCTGTTACCCTACACAGGGGTTACCCTACATAGGGTACATGGTAGGGTGCTGGGAGAGAGCTGCAGGAGACATAAAAATCCAACTTGAATGGCTTAAATAAAAGGGGGATATTACTGATTCATGTAACAGGAAAAAACAGGAGTAAACTGAGCTTCAAGTATGGCTGGATCCAGGCCTTCAGGTTATGTGATCGGGACTATTTCTCTCCATCTGTTCGCTCTGTTTTTCTTCGTATTGGCTTCATTCTCAGGCAGACTCTCTTCAACAAGTGGCCTTCAGAAATCCCAGGCTTACTTAATATGCCTGGGTTCAAGTCCAGCCCACAAGAGAGCATCTTCCTCCGAATACCCTCAGAAGTCACGAGATTAGTAGCTCTGAAGGACATTTTGGATTACATGATTACACCTAGAACTGCAGGGCAAGTCAGCTCACCTTGAACTTTAGAGGACCTCTGGGCTTTGTCCTTGCTCCTGTTTTTTCTGTCTATGATCCCTCCCTAAATGATTTCATCTGGTCCCCTAGCTTTAAATATCATCTACATGCTGAAGACCCCTAATCCATGCCCATAGCTCTGACCTCTCTCCAGAACTCCAGACTCAGGTATCAAACTGCCTCCTTCACACATCTCTACTTACCTATTAATCATTTCAAATGTAAGTTTTCAAAATAGAATAGTCCATTTTCTACCCCAGGCCCACACTTCCTTTTGTCTTCCCAGTTTCATTAAATGGCACCACCATCCACCATGTTGCTGCAGACAGAAACGTAGGGGTCATCCTTGATTCCTTTCTACCTCTACACTTGTCCAATCCAACAATCTTTTTAGCTCCTCCTGCAAAACGCATCCCACATCTAATCACTTCTCGAGTTTGCAGTATTCTCCTAACTGAATTCTCGGCTTCCTCTTTTCTTCCTGTAGTTCATTCTCCACAGCAGCTTGAGTCATCTGTAAAAGACATAAATCCCTCTCCTACCAAATCCCCACCCCCTGTGGCATACATTCACTCAGAATAAGATCCAAATTTTTTTCTCTGACCCACAAAGTCCTACCTGATACAGTCCCCACTGTCACCTCTCTGCTTTGATCTTACTTCACACACTCTTACTCACTCTACTTCAGCCATGCTGATCTTGCTGTTTCTTGAAGACGCCAAACTAGTTGCTACCACAGGGCCTTTGCACCTGCCTTATCCTCTGCCTGGAACACTTGCCCCTGAGAACTCTCACATGGCTTGCTCTCTCACTTCTTCAGTTTTCTACGTCATTGAACTGCCTCGAAGAAAATTTCCCTGCCGCATATTCTTCTTTTCCCATCTTTCCCAGCCAAATTCTATTACCTAATTTTTCTGGATAACATTTATCTCTTCCATAAATTATATATTTATTTATCTCCCCTTTTCCCTACTAGCATATAGACTCCATCAGGACAGGAACCTCGTCTATCTGACTCACCACTATATCCCTAATACCTATGACGCACATGGAAGGAGCTCACTAAGAATGAACAGATAGTGGAAGATGGGTAATGATTTAAAAAAGAAAATGAGGGCGAATTTATTGGCATAGGGAGAAATGAATGTCGGGCAGGTGCTGCCCCCAATATATCCCTATCTAAAAATATCAGATAATCAGATCAGCCCATTTTCTGAGAATTTCCAGCAACAAAGAGGTACCACACATAGTTACACACAGAGGAGTCCATCCAACCTTTTCCTAACTCATCCAAAATGCAAGATTTATGAGATCCTTTAGGTTCAAGAAATACAACGGAGGTTGATAATAGGGCAAAGGTTTGAGTCTATGTGGAGCCTTGGTTCAGAAGTTCAAAAGTGAGCAAGGAGTGTGTGGAGGAGGGAGCAGGGGCTGTAGCTGCTCACACAGCCCCCATCGTGCACTTCACGTGAGCAAGAGAGCATGCTGGTTAAATATTTTCATGTTCTTTATTTACGCAAGAAGAACTATAAGGGTGGGTGTTTAAGATGGCGAAGGTGAGGGTTCCATCATCCTGAATGGGACTGACTTGATTCCCTACCTAAAGGTTGAACTACTTAGAATGCATGAACTAGATCATTCTCTTCCTATTAATACAACAGAGCAGCCTAACCTATTTTCAGATTGCGTGACACCTTTTTTTTTTTTCTCCTGAAGCTTGATATTCGGAGTCTGATTTTAAGAGCAGGTGATCAACAGTGTGGCCTCATTTGCAATGATGAAAGGCTGAAACTGTTCTCACCTGTTTTCTTTACTCTTTTTCAATCAATTACCTTGAGATTTTAGAGATAGCTTCATCGATTGCCCCAAATCTCCCCATCCACCCTTCTATCAATACTGAGTTCAAGGTTACAGGAGGTAGCATTTGTCTTATTGATGTAATTCCTCCTTCTATTTCCACTGGCCTACCCTGGATCAATTTTATTAATAATACAATTGGTATCTTTCCACACCCTGCTCCTCCCACAATCCCCAAATACGTTTCAACATTTGCCTCCCCCCATAAAAGCATTCACTCTGCCAGAACATTCTGAAACACTGCACTCTGAAGAATGAACCCTCCCTTGATTGTCTCTGAGCTGAGGGCATTCAACCTTCAAAAAATGTTTCAAAAACTGTATGGTGTATTTAAGAAGGTACAAACTTAGGGAGTCTTTCTTTCCAATGTTTACATGTTTTCATTCCACAGGGTTCTAAAGTCCAACCTCGCTTTATTTACCCTTCTCCTATGAGCGATTATTGTTTTTATATATTTCAAACTCCTTTTTCTATTGTAAGCTTCTTGAAGGTAGATATTTTATATCAGTCACCTTGGAGTCTCCCCTAGGGCTCTGCAAAGAGCTGGGCGCATAGGAGACCCTCACTAAGGATTTGGAGAATGCATAAGTAAATGAATTGTTCAGGTTTCCACAGGGGCATAGATGTTCTTCTCCTACAGATTTTCTAGAACATAGTCTCAAAATGAGTGGGCCAACTCCACTGGAATGAGCTTCTAAGAGACTGGGTGACCCTCACCTCCGTATTCCCAGGAACAGGCCAGCACAGCTCATGACACAGAAGACTAAAGGTCTGTTAAATGGGAGAACAAGAGCAATACTTTAAATTATATATTCATTAAAGTGAAAAGTTGCATATAAAGCTCCTTGGATTTCACAGGATGCTAGACTCTCTGCTGAGAAGAGAAACTTGATGAAGGGCCCTTGATGAGCTCCACCTGTGCCCTCCCCTCCCCAAAGGATAAGTCCAAATCCATAGAAGTCCAAATCCATGGAACCTGCGGATGTGACCTTATTGGGGAAAAGTCTTTGAAGATGTAATGTAGTTAACGATCTTGAGATGAGACCACCCTAGTTACCCAGTGGGCCCTAAGTCCAATGACAGATGTCCTTCAAAGAGACAGAAGAGGAACAACACAGCAAAGAGGAAAGGCCATGTGAGGAAGGAGCCACAGATTGGAGGGGTGTGTGTCACAAAGAAAGGAACACTACCGGCAGATCCTCAGAACCTGGAAGAGGCGAGGAAGGGCTCTCCCCCTAGAGCCTCCAAAGGAAATGCAGCCCTTCTGGCCTCCAGAACAGGGAGAGATTACGTTTCTGTTGTCTTAAGCCCCCACGTGTGTGGCGGTGTGTTCCAGAAGCCTCAGGAAACTCACACAGTTACACCACGTTTTCATTCCACTGGATCCTCTCAATATTCAGTGCCTTCATTTTTACAGAGGAGGAAAAGACAAACACAAAGAAGTAAAGTGACACCCATGTCACAGTTTGTTGGTGACCGAGCTGAGCTTTCAAACAAGGCTCAGGTTGAACAACAGCTCAGGAGGTCTTCATTGAAACCAGGCTTTGCTCCCAGCCCAGGAGAGGCTCTGGGGACCCAGACTCTCTAACAAGATGGGAGATGTACTTTGGAGGAGCTTCCAGAGAACATACTGCCTTGTGCCAAAGCCCATGTTCTTTCCTCTGTACATGTTGTGATAAAGCTGGAGTCCACCTTAGACTCGTCCATTCTTTCTTCCGTGCTTTGCTTTCCAGCCTAGATAACCTGCGTGCCAGCAAGCCATCTACATGGTCCCCCTGGGATCCCAGACGCAGGGACAGAAAGGAGGAAGAAGAAAGGGAAAGCCGATTTACCAGAAAGGGGTAGCAAGGGAATTGTTCTAGGACGGAGGGCACAGGCTTACCTGATACACACCTGGCTGCGCTCTGGAGCGACAGAGGTCTAAAAAAAAAATGCTCATTCTGTCTTCCCTGGGAATTCCTTCAGACATATCCAAATGGCTACCGTATGTTACCTATGTGTACTCTTTCTCAGGCTAACTCTATCAGTGGTGTACTGCTTCGTAGTTTGTAAAACCCTATCACCATATGTTACCACGTTCAACCCCTTCCACAAGATAAGGAGGTACAAATGTTTTTTCTTGCTTTGTAAGAAAAGAAATAATTTCACAGATGTGCAGTGATTTTCCAGGTCAGAGACAGGATCCAAACCCAAGTATTCTGAATACATGTTCCCCTACATCCACACATGAAAATTTAGGGGCATAGATACTTTGTATCAGGGAATGCTAGTCCCCTGGTATCCATTCTCGCCTTCAAATTCTAGCTGGGCTCTTGGCCACTCAAAATAAAAACATTTCCTAGCCTCCCTGGCAGCTAATTATGGCATGCGACTAAGTTCTAGCAAAGAGACAGGTGCAGAAAGTTGCATCCAATTTCTAGGACAAATCCATACATGGAAGAACTATGTCCTTCTCTTCCCTCCGTCCTTCCCACTCCTCGCTGGAATGCTGATGTGTTGGCAAGACCTGGGCAGCCACCATAGACTAGTAGGTGAATGCTGTTTTGAAATACTGAAATAGTTGCTAGAAAGGATCTGGGACACAGTCATCAAGTAACTGCCTTATCCACCTAGCATTATCTATATTCACCTCTATTACATAGGGGAAAAGTGAATTTCTATCCATTTTGTGTAATCTAGAGGTTTCTGTTACTTTCAGCAAAAACTGATACAGTTCCTAAACTTACAAGGAAACCAAATAGTTTAAAATCTCTGGATTTTAAAGGTTCAGCCGGTTTGCTGGGTCTTGTAAGTTTCCTAAAACTGCTTTCACTGCCTGAAAACTGTGAGGGAAGTTAAAATCAGAATTGTGCTAAGCCACAGAACAGTTACAAGGAGTCGGGATTTTATTAAGAAAGAATTATCTACATCAATACTGAGGCATTCTATTCTTTTAGGTCTTGCTACAGGTTGAATTATTGCCTATTATAGAAACTGGTTAAATAACTGCATTTTGTATAGTCTGCTTATTTCATCCTTTTTTGGTTCCAGCTTTATAGAGATATAATTCACATGCCATTCAATTCACCAATTTAAAGTGCACAATTCAATGGTTTTTATAGTCACAGAGTTGTTGCAACCATCGCTACAATTAATTCTAGTACATTTTCATCATCCCACAAAAGAAACCCCACGCCCTGTAGCAGACACTCCCCACTCCCCCATCCCTCCTCAGCCCTAAGTAATCACTACCCTACTTTCCATCTCTGTGGACTTGCCTAGTCTGCACATTTTGTATACAGATCTCTCCTGACTTATGATGGGGCCACTATTCCAATAAACCCATCCTAAGTTGAAAATGCATTCACTACACATAACCTACCAGACATCATAGCTTAGCCTCACCTAGCCACAAACATACTCCAAACACATTAGCCTACAATTGGGCAAAATCATCTAACACAGAGTGTCAATAGCTCATGTAATTTACCAAATACAAAATGTGCAGACTAGGAAAGTCCACAGAGATGGAAAGTAGGGTAGTGATTACTTAGGGCTGAGGAGGGATGGGGGAGTGGAGAGTGTCTGCTACAGGGCGTGGGGTTTCTTTTGTGGGATGATGAAAATGTACTAGAATTAACTGTAGCGATGGTTGCAACAACTCTGTGACTATAAAAACCATTGAATTGTGCACTTTAAATTGGTGAATTGAATGGCATGTGAATTATATCTCTGAAAGTGAGAGATAGAGTGGCTGGCTGGGTGCAGAAGGGTTGTCCGTGTGCAGGTTGTTGACCTTCATGATCACATGGCCGACTGGGAGCTGTGGTTGTCTCTGCCCGGCATCAGGAGAGAGGATCGTACTGGCCCAGGAGAAGATTCAAATTCAAAATTCAAAGTATGGTTTCTACTGAATGCCAAGCATTTTTCACACTACCAGAAAGTCAAAAAACCCTAAGTCGAACCATCCTAAGTCAGGAACCTTCTATAAATGGAATCGTGCAAGGTGGACTTTTGTGTCTGGCTTCTTTCACTTAGCACAATGTTTTTGAGGTTCATCCATGTTGTGGTGTATATCAGTACTTCCCTTCATTGAAAATAACATTCCACCCTCTGGATATACCACATTCTTTTTATCTAATCATCAGCTGATGGACATGTGGGTTGATTCCACTCCGGGGCTAGGATGAGCAATACTGCAATGGACAGTCATCCTCGAAGAGTCCTCTTACAAAGCTCTTATGTATAAAAAACCACATTCTAGCATTCTCTATGTTACAACCATTAGTCTTAATTTCATTTCTTGATAATTATTTTAGGATTAAATATGTCCTTTCTAGTGAACTGGTGTTACAATCACAGCATCATGGAACAAAGCAACCTGTCCCTAGGGTTTGAGATGGACAGCACCAAAGTTACTAATATGTACTAAGTAACAATAATAACAACAGCCACCAGCTGTTTAGATTCTCCTACTGTTTATTACTTCCCATTCATTCAGTTGATGCACCTAATTTATCTAATAATTCCCTTATTGTGGGTGGATTTGGGTTGTTCCCATTTTATTTGTTTTTAAGATTTATTTATTTATTTGAGAGAGAGCAAGCATGAGCAGGGGAGAGGGGCAGAGGGAGAGGGAGGGAGAGAATCTCAAGCAGACTCCCCACTGAGCACGGAGCCTGATGTGGGGCTCGATCTCACAACCCTGAGATCATGTCCTGAGCTGAAATCAAGAGTCAGCAGTTTAACTGACTGAGCCACCCAGGCGCCCCTGGGTTGTTCTCACTTTATAACATGAAGGTTAATCCTTCAACAACCATTTCCAAGCAAAAGTTTTTTTTTCTTTCCTCCAGAAGTATTTTCTCAGGATAAATTCACAATCTTGGTAAAAAAGATAAAGCCTCTTCTGGTGTCAATGTTTAATTGCCATACTGACTTATAAAAGTATTTAGAAATATCAAGTTCAGCACACTTTACCAGGAATGGGTGCTGACTTTTTAAACCTACAAATTTTATCCAAGAAAAGCACAAACTCCTCCCTAATGCCTTAATTTGCACATCTTTGATTACATCTTCATTGTTTTATTGAGGACTAAGGCTGGGTTACCTCAAGGAATCTTTGTGAAAAACTGAAATCAAATGAACACAAACTTTTGACTGCATATCCTTGCGAACCACTGACTGGAGGGCTGATAACATGCTTAAATGTTGGATGTAGGATGATTATTTGGAACAAGAGTAAGCCTCAGTGGAATTTTCCAGAAATGGCTGCATAACTCAATCCCATTGAATGTTTTATCTTCATTAATGATTTGGAAGAAAAGAGTAAACAGCCCTGAAATTAACTTCACAAATGGCTGAAAACTGAGAGAACTGTAAATAGCTATGAATAATAAGAAATTACCCAGGGACCAGAAAGGAGAGAACTCACAATATATAAAAGCCAATCCATCCTGGAAAAGAAGGCTGCCAGGTCAGGAAAATAGAGTATCCGGTACAAAAGTAAGGAGATGCTACAAGCCCACATCCACCGGACAGCCAACAAGCTCATGGCAAGTACCAGGACCTGTCGGGTCCCCACATGGAACTGCCTTCTCGATGCCCTGACCCCTCACACGTGCTGTTCCCTTTGCCTGAATATCTTATCCTCCCTTATTTATCCACCTGACTCCTTTTGGGATACAATTCAGACAGAAGCTACGTCGTCTAGCCAACCCCTCTGCTCCACCTTCCTCTGCATCTCAGGAGCATCCTGTGCCTACAGCCATTTTCACACTTTTAAGACCACATTTTGGAGTCATCAAAAGATAGCTACTATGGTATACTAGATTTTGAATCCCTTCCCATAAAAACATATACAGCAACTGGAATAGCAAAACTAAAATTCCACAAACAATATCTACACTACAGCCAGGTGACTATATAACCTCATGAGCACTATAAGACGACCCAGTGAAGGCAGACCACTGCTGTTCATGCTGCATGGCGTCAGCCTGTGTATCTGTGTATAAGGTGGGAGAGCGAAGCGGTGGGGCATCTGACAGACTGGAACCAGAAAAACCCCCCCCAAATAGCATCCCATATTCCTTAAGTATGGTAAGACAAGTTAAGAATAACAATGGATGCTGGGAGACATTTGCCCCATAATCTGTGAGTGATGCCAGGGGGTTCACACACTGCTGGAAGGGCTGAAGCCGTCTATGACCTATAAACACTCCAAATCAACTGCTTAACCTAATATGCCCTTCAAAACAAAGTTCCACACTAAGGATGATTGCTGAGAACAGAGGTGAAATTAATAGGACAAAGGGAACAGGAACAAAGGACAAAGACATCCAGATAAATGTGGAGGGAGGAAAAGGAGCCAGGAGATGTCAGAATTCATAAGGCCTTGACTTCTGAATATTTCACAAAACAACAGAAGAGAGAACTCCAGAGCTAAAGGTAGAAAATCTTTCCTGACCACCCCCACCAAAGAGTGCTGGAGAATATATCTTTTATAAAAATGAGCATCAGAAAAAGATCACGCACAAATTCCACACAAAATTATTATGAAAACAGCCAAGTTAGAGCAGAATAATGTCCTTCCATACAATGAAAGAATGACCAAAAAATAAAATGTTTTTAAAGAATCAGATGAAACTGTTTATAACCTAATATTTCCAAATGATCTAAGAGAAATTAGAAGCAGGGACACCTGGCTGGCTCAGTTGGTGGAGCATGTGACTCTCGATCTTGGGGTTGTGAGTTCAAGCCCCACACTGGGCATGAAGCCTACTTAAAAAAAATTTTTTTTTAACTTAAAACAAATTAGAAGCAATAATAGAAGATGTGAGCTAACAACATACATCAGAGTAAGAAATATTAAAAATGGGACAAAACTCAAGAAAGAATTAGGAACAAAGACAAAAAAGCATTTAGAGATGGAGACTAAATATGATGAACACTGGGTGTTCTATGCAACTGATAAATTATTGAACACTACATCTGAAACTAATGATGTGTTTTTGTTGGCTAATTGATTTTAAATAATAAAAAAATGTAAAAAAAAAAAGGAAAGAAATGGAGACTAAAACTGAAAAAAACAGAAGAGTTAAAGAAACACAACAGATAATGCCTTAAAAGAAATAGAAGATGTAATGATCCAGCAATTGCACTACTGGGTATTTACCCCAAAGATACAAAAGTAGGGATCCGAAGGGGTATGTGCACCC
>NC_138373.1:147916068-147952000 GCF_054177405.1 Leptonychotes weddellii | reverse complement strand
GGGGGTGGGGTGGGAGGGATGGGGTGACTGGGTGATAGACACTGGGGAGGGTATGTGCTCTGGTAAGCGCTGTGAATTGTGCAAGACTGTTGAATCTCAGATCTGTACCTCTGAAACAAATAATGCAATATATGTTAAGAAAAAAAAAAAGAAGAAGGTAGCGGGAGGGGAAGAATGAAGCGGGGGAAATCGGAGGGGTGGACGAACCATGAGAGATGATGGACTCTGAAAAACAAACTGAGGGTTCTAGAGGGGAGGGGGGTGCGAGGATGGGTTGGCCTGGTGGTGGGTATTGAGGAGGGCACGTTCTGCATGGAGCACTGGGTGTTATGCACAAACAATGAATCATGGAACACTTCATCTAGAACTAATGATGTAATGTATGGGGATTAACATAAGAATAAAAAAATGCAAAAAAAAAAAGAAATAGAAGATGTAAAGGAGGAATTTTTAGGATATTGTATGGTGACTAACATAACATAATAAATAAATAAATAAATAAATAAATAAATAAATAAATAAAATAAATAAAATAAAATAAAAATAAAGACCTAGGAAGAATTAAACAAGAAAGTGACAAAGGCAGATGATAGTCAAAGATGATCCAACACATGTATCATTAGAGCATTAGAAGAAAAATATCCAAAGAAAAGTAACAGAACAAATCCTAAAACCATGGCTTAAAAAGACTATCCTAAAATACTGTTTTTTTAAATTTGAAACTGCATTTAAAATGCCATATCCTATATCTAGGTACAATCAACCAAAGACAACCAGCATAGAGACATATTCTAATAAAAGAGTTTGACTTCAAAGAAAAAAATGCCTTAGGGCATCCAAACACAAAAACTAAGTCACTTATAAGGGAAAGAATATCAGATTGCCATCCAATGTTTTGAGAGTGGCACAGTATGCCAGAAGACAATGGGCAACACTTACTATATTCAAAGAAAGAGAAGGTGAATGCTGAGAATGAAGCCAGTCCTAAAATACCACATTTGAATGATTCCACTTATTTAAAATTTCTGAAATAAGTAAATCTACAGAGACAGAAAAGTAGATGAATGGTTGCCAGAGCTGGAGGGAGGAGAAAATGGGGAGTGACTGCAACAGGTACAGGGTTTCTTTTGAGGATGATGAACGTGTTCTTGAACTAGACATTGGTGGTGGTGGTTTCACAACTTGGTGAATACACTAAAAACCACTGAATTGTACGCTGTAGAAGAGTAAATGTTATGATATGTGAATTATATCTTAACAAAGGTGTAAAATGAGAAAATAAGAAGAAAAGCAATGTGAGCCAAAGATTTTATAACTAGCCAAACTAACCTTCAGGTATAAAAGCTAACAGATGGTTTTCATCAAGACAGTACTCAAGGAGTATTGTTCCCACGGGCCCCTCTTGAGTATCCTCTTGAGTATGAGCTTCAGTTTGCCAAAATCACAGGAGTATTAAATATATATAAATGCTTATATAAATATATATATACTTATATTGCTAAGACTATTATAAGGAAGAGTGTACAGTATGCAATGACTATATGTATGACAGCATAGCTATCAAAAATAGGTGGGAGACACAAACAAAAGAACAGACTCTCAAATTTAGAGAACAAACTGGTTGTTGCCAGAAGGGAGGCAGATGGGAGCATGAGTGATATAGGTGATGGGGATGAAATGTACAGTTATCATGCTAAACAATGGGAATGTATAGAATTGTTGAATAATTACACTGGACACTTGAAAATAATATAACACTGCATGTTAATCATACTGCAACAATGTATGTTGAATTTTTTTTAAAAAAATGGGTGGGAGTCGGGGTGCCTGGGTGGCTCAGTCATTAAGCGTCTGCCTTCGGCTCAGGTCATGATCCCAGGGTCCTGGGATCAAGCCCCACATCAGGCTCCCTGCTCCGCGGGAAGCCTGCTTCTCCCTCTCCCACTCCCCCTGCTTGTGTTCCTGCTCTCGCTGTGTCTCTCTCTGTCAGATAAATAAATAAAATATTTTTAAAAATGGGTGGGAGATGGGGAGAGTGCCTAAGAATTAAATCAAGTTAGTTAAGTTACAATGATTAACTGGGAATTAGAAAGTACAACTTGGGGCGAGAGATGAGCAGAGGAAGAAGAGGTTATTCATTTGCAATGATGTGGATGGAACCAGAGGGTATTATGCTAAGCAAAGTAAGTCAGTCAGAAAAAGACAATTATCATATGATCTCACTGGTATGTGGAATTTAAGAAACAAAACAGAGGATCATAGGGGAAGAGAGGAAAAAATAAAACAAGATGAAACCAGAGAGGGAAACAAACCATAAGAGACTCTTATCATAGGAAAGAAACTGAGGGTTGCTGAAGGGGAGGAGGGATGGGGTAACTGGGTGATGGACATTAAGGAGGGCATGTGATGTAATGAGCACTGTGTATTATATAAGACTGATGAACCACAGACCTTTACCTCTGAAACCAATAATACATTATATGTTAATTAATTGAATTTAAATTAAAAAATGTTTTAAAAAAAAGAAGAGGTTATTCACTGATTTCAATATTGCTCATTGCAGAGAACAAATAGACTATATCCAAAACCAAGGGACCACGGGTATTATGTAGAGCTATTATTATACGGGTGGAAAAAAATAAATTGTATCTCTATACACCACTATAGTATGAATCCCCAAATATATGCTTTAGAGAAAATATGAAAGAAGAAATAGAAAAGCACATATAGTATGCTCCCATTTATTGAAAAAGGGGGTTGTAAAATTTGCTTCAATTAAAAAATCAATGAAAGATAAACCATAACTTTTTTAATGGTTATCTATAAGGGAGGAAAGGAATAGGGTGAAAGGTACAGAGACAGAAGCTAGACTTACTTGAGTATATCTTGTTTTGTGTATTTTATTTAGAGTCATGATTTGATGGAATTGTATAGTAAAATTATAAGCAATGACTACAAGTTAAAAATAAACAAACTTAACAATATCAGAGATCTCTAAACTCATATCCAACTGGTGGCAGAGCCACACAGAGAATTATTATTCCAAATAACTATAAGAGACAGTAATTTTAACTGTAAATCCTTAGTAGACTATACACCAAGGATCATCACTTTATTGGAGCTAATGTTGGTATTGTTTTTCTGTTGGGTGTGTAATGATAAAGCAGATTTTTGTACTATTCTGATTCTATTATTCCCAATTTCCATGAGATCAATGTCAGAATAGAAGAGATTTCTATATGTAATATAGAAAAGATTAAAGGGAAACTCTCTAGTCCTGACATTTGATTGTAAATACCAGTATAAATTCATGATGTATTTTATTTGTTAAAAATGTCTTAGCACTGCCCACTGAAAAGACCTAAAACAATGAAAGCCCCAAAAGCAATGAGCATCCCTAAAGCACAGATTGTACTTTTGAAATTTCATTTCTCAGTGGAAGAAATCAGGCTCCTTGGAGAAATGACTGGCTCCGTATCTGGAGTGGGAAATGCACAAGGTGAGCCTAAAACATATTGCCATACCGAGGTCCTAAGAAACTATCAAATACCACGAGAGTAATGTCAACACAGATCAGGAACCAAACTGAAGAGACTCCCACTGCCAAAAAAGGACCTTTTGAGCATCAGTGGAAAAATAACTTCAAGGGGTTAAAACACATTGAATTTATTTACACCCACAAGTGCATAATGATGCTTTAAAGATTTAAACTAACTGTTCTGTATTGGAAGATATTAGAAAACTCAATTTACTATTTTTAAATACCTACTTGACTTTTGGGCAACTAGACAGATTTAGAATGTTGCCATTTTGTAACCTCTAATTAATTAACAAATGTAGGCATTGAG
Organism: Leptonychotes weddellii; assembly: GCF_054177405.1. Classification (NCBI taxonomy): domain Eukaryota; kingdom Metazoa; phylum Chordata; class Mammalia; order Carnivora; family Phocidae; genus Leptonychotes; species Leptonychotes weddellii. The sequence goes on along the minus strand of NC_138373.1, from coordinate 147,948,152 downwards.
CGTCATCACCAAGATCACAAAGAGAGACACTATTGCCTCCTGATGGAAGAGTCTTGTCAAAAATAATAATAACAATAATAATAATTAAACCTGAATCTCATCATTGCCAGTTTATAGAAAGTATAGAGGACAGAGAATCATTTTATATATGTAACAGGTAGGTAAAATCACTCAAATCCAGACCACAGGAAGTTATAAAGGACAAAAGACAGTTGTAAGGGGGGAAAAAGAGAGATGAGGAAAGTATACATTAGATTTTAAGAGTCAAATTACATAACAAACAATCACAAGGTATGGACCTTATTCAAACAAGTTATTAAAAAGTCACACTTAATGAAAAATGGAAATTTGAATAATATCTTAGTGTTTGATGGTAAAGAGTTACTGTTAAATTTTTTAAGATACGAGAATGATATTGTGGAATTTATTTCAAAAAGAGTCCTTATTTCCTAAAGCTATATAATTGTAATAATTCTGGGGGCCATTCTATAATGTTTGAGATTTGCTTCAAAATAATATAGACAAAACACATACACACGCAAGTGAGTACAAGAATACAGGTAAACCTGGAGAAATCAGAGAAGGATCAGCAGATGGTATCAATGCCAATATTCTGGTTGTGATGTTGTACTATGGTTTTACAAGATGTTCCCACTGGGGGAAACTGGGTGAAGCATACACAGATCTCTCTGTGTCATTTCTTATTGCTTTGTCTAAATCTACAATTATCTTAATAAAAGTTCCAATTAAAAAAAACAATAATGGGGCGCCTGGGTGGCTCAGTTGTTAAGCGTCTGCCTTCAGCTCAGGTCATGATCCCAGGGTCCTGGAATCGAGCCCCGCATCAGGCTCCCTGCTCAGCAGGAAGCCTGCTTCTCCGTCTCCCACTCCCCCTGCTTGTGTTCCCTCTCTCGCTGTCTCTCTCTCTCTGTCAAATAAATAAATAAAATCTTTAAAAAAATAAAAAAAAAAAAAACAATAATATGGAAGATGTTGGTGGAGGTAGAGACAAAACAAGATCAGTGAGATTAGCAATGAATTGATAATTATTGAAGCTGAGTGATGGGTTCAGGGATTTAATTATATTATTTTATTCACACTTGCATATGTTTGTAATTTCCTATATTATAGTTTTTAATGCATTTATTTTCCATATCCCTCCACCTGTGAACTTTTGAAGATAGGATTTGTGTATTATGGATGCCCAGTTATTTGCAGAGGACTTGGATGAAAATAGGTTGGTTAAACTCATGAAGGAATGGATAGAAAAACAGTTACAAATGACTGCATAAATAGAAGGAAAAATACATCAAACTGATGAAACCTTCAATCCCAGATCTGATACCAAAGCCCAATTGTTATCAATTAGCGGCAAGCTAATGATCGGATAACAGAAGTATGGTAGACAGCTGCTTACCAACATCTGATTCCCCACCTTGGTGGTGGACTATAATTCCACTGAAATCAGTGTTGTGTGACTTCCTCTGGCCAGTTATGGGTGATTAAAAAGTCATTTGTGTCACTTGTAGAAAAATCTTTCAGAGACAGTCCACCATGTTCCTTTTCTTTGTCTTGGGCAAGGAGTCCGGCAGAAAGTGGCCGCTCCATTCCAGTGTGTGGGTCTTGAGTCATGTGAAGAGGAGGTACAACAAGTGAGTGACCAGCATGTAGAGTGTGCAAAAATAAATAAATAAATAAACCTTTGTTGTTCAACACCACCAAGGTTTTGGAGCTGTTATTAAACTGTAAGTTAGCATAACCTGATGGAGGGGGCTACTGGGGTTTGCTTTGTTTTAGCTGAGCCGGAGCAAGGACAGTAAAGTCTGGGCTTGCGGTACCCCAGAACAGAGCTGGTGAGAGTATAAACCAGAACGGAGGCGGCAGAAATCAATAGAGCTGAGATATTATAGAGGTAGACTCCGAAAGGCCGGGAAAATGAATAGTGGGCATGAGGGAGGGAGAGAGGCAAGGATGCTCCCAGGAATGCGGTATGAATGGCGCCACCATTACTCAGGAAGGGAACACTGGCTGTTACTGAAGGGGAAGATGGGGATGACTTTGGTCTTAAAAAGGATCAAGGCAGGGGCGCCTGGGTGGCTCAGTTGGTTAAGCGACTGCCTTCGGCTCAGGTCATGATCCTGGAGTCCCAGGATCGAGTCCTGCATCGGGCTCCCTGCTCAGCAGGGAGTCTCCTTCTCCCTCTGACGCTCCTCCCTCTCATGCTCTCTGTCTCTCATTCTCTCTCTCTCAAATAAATAAATAAAATCTTTAAAAAAAAAAAAAAAGGATCAAGGCAGACTAAAAATACACTCTGTTTGTACAGTCTAGCTGCACAGTAAGCAAAGCAGAATCTCAGCACTGACTACACATATGGGAAGGGTGGCAATGTGAATGAAGGCCCCCCACCCTGGCCTCCACGCTGGGCTGGGCTTGCAAAATCCCTGACAGATGGGCTCGTGCCCATTTCTCAACCTTTGCCAGGAAAGGCGATTTCCCTGACTTCTCCAGGAACCCAGCAGTGTCTGACAAGACCAGTGGTCAGCAGGTTTTCCCCTTGGTAAGCAGACAGCATTTTCCCCCCCTGGGGTAGGCAGACCACAGAGCATTAATCAATAATCACTTTTATCAGGGCTTTCAAGAATTGGCTTTGGCGGTAGGGTTCCAGAATTTCTGAGTTTCAACCTTGAAAAGACCTCTTTCCAGAGGTCTCTTCTTGTCAAAAGTAAAACAAGCCATGAGAGATCTAAGTAATACATCTTTATTTGGTAGTTTCCTATACTAGCAATCTCTGACTGCTAGTATTAACATAAAGTAACAGTAATAAAAATTATAATTTCTTTAGCACTTTATTACATGCCAGGTACTGTGCACAAGGCTTCATATACACCACCTCATTATTCATGTAGCCCACACATCAACTGTATGAAGTTATAAAAATAATGTGATAGAAAACATAGACATTACGTACTGGGAAAGGCGAATTCTCCAACGATGGCTCTTCTGTTGGCTGAGCAAGGCGATGGTTGTGGGGATGTAAGCTTGGAAGAATCAGAGGTAAATTATTCTATATAATCAGAGGAGAAGAGTGATGGGAAAGGAAGGAAGAAGATAGAGAAGCTGGAAGGCAACACCTAGAAGCTGGAGCCCTGAGTGGGAGAAAGGAGAACACAGCATGCACACATACACACACAAACACACAGACACACACACACACACACACACAGTTGGTGGGGCATTTGGGAATATCAGACAACCTGCTGTTTGTTGCAGGGCATACCATGTAAAACATCTCTGAATTCCCTCTACAAAATCTTGTAATGAAATCTACATTGCACCTTAATGTTCTGAGAGTATTATATCGGGGGGGGGTATAAAGAGGTAATAAGTCTTTCTTGAATGTTAAGGAAAAGCAAAAGCAAGGATGCCCAAGGCATTGTGCCAAGTGAAATAAGTCAAAGATAAATACTACAGGTATAACTTATTAGTAGAATCAAAAAAAAAAAAAAATCAAACTCAGAGAAACAGAGTAGAATGGTAGTTGCCAGGAGCTGCGGGGGGACAGTGGGGTGGAAGAAATGGGAAAATATTGATCAAAGGGTACAAACTTTCACTTGTAAGATGAATAACTTCTGAGGATCCAATGTACAGCATAGTGATTACAGATGATAATACTGTATTGTTTCCTCGAAATATGCAAAGAGACTAGATCTTAAGGATTCTCACCATTAAAAAAGGTAATTATATGCGGTGATGAATATGTTAATTAGCTTGATTGTGGCAAATATTTCACAATGTATATGTATATCAAATTATCTCATCGTACACTTTAAACATATATAATTTTATTTGTCAATTATACCACAATAAACCTTGGGTAGGGGGGAGATGCTCATGAGTTCTTTACAATAACAATGACAGCAACATTTTTATTGGGCTGAAAAAATCCAAAGTTCTAAATGGCCCCACCATGGTGCATCCATACGCTGGAATACTACCCAGCAAAAAAAAAAAAAAAAAAAAGCAAGCTATTGATCCAACAGTATCAAAGATGCATCCTTAAATGCATTTTGCTAAGTGAAAGAAGTTCAGACCCAAAAAGCCTCATAATATATGATTCTATTTATATGATAAAATGAAAAAGGCAAAACTAGAGGGACAGAAAACAGATCAGTAGTGGCCAGGGGTTGGGAGCACACAGAGGAATTTTTATGGTGATAGAGCTGTTCTGTGTGGTTCTAAGTGGTGGATATAGGACTCCACATTTGTCAAAATACTTACAGAGTGAACTTTATTGTATGTAAAAATTTTTTTTTTTTTTTTAAAGATTTTATTTATTTATTTGAGAGAGAATGAGAGACAGAGAGCACGAGAGGGAAGAGGGTCAGAGGGAGAAGCAGACCCCCTGCTGAGCAGGGAGCCCGACGTGGGACTCGATCCCGGGACTCCAGGATGATGACCTGAGCCGAAGGCAGTCGCTCAACCAACTGAGCCACCCAGGCGGCCTGTATGTAAAAATTTTTTAAGCAACCAGAATGTCCAGGGGTCTCCGGATGGAATGCAGACCATGAAAAATGAACCTATCTGTATCAAAAATATATCACATAACCTTACTGATGGGAGCAAGGGAAAAAGGAGTTCATCTAAGTAATTTTGATTGCTTACAGTATTTTGGCAATTTATCTAAAGAAATTGCAGATAATGGAAACTAGATTTCCTACTGTCTGAGAAAGAAGGTAAAACTCAGCAAAGAGAGACAGCTAGAATAAACCCTTGAGTGTAGGCTGGACTTAGTGACTCATTTCCAAAGAATAAATTATGGAAAGGGGAAAATACAACCCTTAACGTGGAGAGCCTGGCAGACCCCACTGTAACCAAGCAACCAAGGTTAACATCACCAGTCTTTTTTTTTTTTTAAGATTTTATTTATTTATTTGAGAGAGAGAGAATGAGAGAGAGAGCATGAGGGGGGGAGGGTCAGAGGGAGAAGCAGGCTCCCTGCCGAGCAGGGAGCCCGATGTGGGACTCGATCCCGGGACTCCAGGATCATGACCTGAGCCGAAGGCAGCCGCTTAACCAACTGAGCCACCCAGGCGCCCCAACATCACCAGTCTTAAGTCACACAAATGTCATGTGACTCTGACACCAAGGAATAAGGACACTTTACCTCAGTAGTATTCTTCCCCAAATCCCATAATCCCCATCTCATCATGAGAAAAAACATCAGAAAAACTAAAATTGAGGGACATTCTATAAAATATCTGACCATTTCTCTCAAAAACTATTAAATTCATGAAGATCGAGCAAAGAATGAGAAACTGTCGCAAATTAGAATAAACTAAAGAGATGTGGTAAATAAGAGCCTGAGGTAAATTAACAGGGCCTGAATTGTGTCCCTCTCCCCCAAATGCATATGCTGAACTCCTAACCCCCAGAACTCAGAATGTGGTTAGAGTTAGAGATATGATCTTTAAAGAGATGACTGAGTTAAAATGAAGCCTTTAGGGCTTCATTAAAGGCCATGTGAGCCCGGCCCTCTCCAAGCCCAGGAGACAGACCTCAGAAGAAATCAACCCCACCAATACCATGATCTCAGACATCCAGCCTCCTGAACTGTGGAAAAATACATTTCTGTTGTTTAAACCACTCAGTCGATGGTCCTTTGTTATGGCAGCTCTCGAGGACTAACAGGGCCTCTCTGCAGTTATCCCCCAGTCACTGAGCCCCAGAGGACGGGGCAGAGAGTGAGTCTTTCTATTCTCAGCTGGCCTTTTCCAAAGGGAGGATCTGACCTCAAGGAAGCAAGGTGCCACCCACTCACTCAAGCTCTAAAGGAGTAGGAGAGTCATCCTGCCGATCCCCACTAGTGACCTCCATCACCTTACCTGACAAGGGGTCGTCTAGTGCAAAAAGCAAGGCTGTGTCACTTACCAGCTGAGAAACTTCGAGAGGATGACAGTCTCTCAGAGCCCCCAACGACCCCACCAAGAAAATGATCTAATGATTGTGAAAACACTTAATACCAGGCCCAGGATACACTCAGTCAAAACACCAACATAGCATCCCCCATCACTACAACTTGGAGACTCTTGGGACTTTCCTCTTGTGAGTCCCGGCCAAGGTCGGGATGTGGGAATCAGATACACCTGGGCACACATCCCTAGGTGACCATGAGGTGACCTCAGTTAAGTCGGCGGTAAAACGGAAAACAGGAACAGTGCCTCCCTCGAGGGACCGCTCTTGGATCCCGAAGAGACTGTATGCACAAAATCCTCTGCGTGGAGCCTGGCCCGTCGTTATGCTCATCGTCAAGGTTATTAGAGTGTTTAGTTTTGTTTCCTTTTCAAATGTCTCTTTTTCTACTTCCCTGGAATGTGCTGACTTTAGAGCACAGCTCCCTTGAACTCATCTGAGAATGCCATGTTTTAATCACCCGTCCGGCTGGTCTGTGGATGGGCAAACTCGGAGCCTCATCAATGTGAGGACAATTCACAGGGAACATGATTGGCCTTGGACTGTTTTTAAAGCAGCCTTTTATTGGCTTCTGGGGAATGGATACCTCCCTACAAATCTTTGCTTTCGAGATGTCTCTGCTTAAAAGGGCAAAAAATGTTCAAGGAGGGGATATGATATTCTTGTTCTCAGACATGGTTCTGGAAAAGGAACAAAAAGCGCTCCCAACAGGTCGGCATCAATACAATTCTATATTTAATCGTGTGGTTTGCTTTTGTGAATTCTTGATGAGCTGGTCATTAAGAGCATAATCGCTGATTAGAATCGGTGCACAGGGAGGGATTTTCTTGCTGCCTGCTTTTGAATCTTAATTGTAAGGCAGATGGAATGAGTTTGTGTACTGACCTGGGAATGAGCCTGAAGACATCTTTTCAGGGGAGTCAAAAACAAACAAACCAGCCCACACGCAGCCTGGCTCAGAACCAAACCACCTGGAAGGTGGTAGGAAAGGAGAACTGGAGAGACCCCTCTGGAGCTGAACTCAGGCTCCAGAGGCCAAGGGATCTGAAGTTGGGATGGACCCCCAAAGAGACAAAGGCTAAAGAAGCTGCTCCAAAGAATCCTCACGCTTGTCCTGAGCCCCTAGAAGCACCCTGCCCTCGATGCTCTGCTACACACCAAACACACAGCCCTGGGAAAGCTCCCTAGTCCCCCGGAGCCTATTTCCCTCACTCTAGGACAGAAATCATAACGCCAACTTAGTAGAATTGTTAGGAAATTTAAGGAGCTAATGTCTGGTAACCACAACTGTTCAGTAAGAATTATTACAGATAACATTGTTTACTATGTGCCGGGTGCTTCACATGGGCTGTCTCATTAAATACACACATCCTATAATTTAAAATTTCTTATTTTATTTATTTATTTGTTTATTTATTTACTTACTTACTTTAGGTAGGCTCCATGCCCAGCGTGGAACCCAGTGTGGGGCTTGAACTCATCACCTTGAGATCAAGACCTGAGCTGAGATCACAAGTTGGATGCTCAACCAACTGAGCCACCCAGGTGCCCCCTAAGCCCTATGGGAGTCAAAAACAAACAAACCAGCCCACACGCCTAAGCCTTAGGGGGCACCTGGGTGGCTCAGTCCACTGAGCGTCTGACTCTTGATTTAGGCTCAGGTCATGATCTCGGAGTCCTGTGGTAGGGCCCCGTGTGGGGCTCCACACTCAGCAGGGAGTCTGCTTCGGGATTCTCTCTCTCTGCCCCTCACACCACTTGTGCTCTCTCGCTCGCTCTCTCTCAAATGAATAAATGAATCTTTAAAAAAAAATAAAAGACACTTTGACTTAAGGAAGATGGGGAACAATTCCTTGCTCTCAGTGTAGAGCAAGTGTAGGTTGGACCCAGGCTTTAAATTCAAGTTATTGATTTCAAAGGCTCAAGTCTTAATTACCACGATGGCGTGGTCAGTGGCAGGAACAGGAACATCTGGATTCGTTGATAATTAAACCACAATCCTGGCCCCCAAACAGCTTGCAGACTGATACGGGAGTCAGACACTGTAAACACATAAATGACTTAGCAATGCATTAAGTACTGGAATAGAGTCACAGACAAAATGCTGTGAATATACAAAGGATAGAGGGGCTTCTCTGCCTGCTGGAGTTAGAACAGAATCACTGAGGAAGTCAGCATGAAGCTGAGGAGCTCGGCCGGCAGAGAAAATTGGGAGAGGTGGGGGCAAAACAAGGAAATGGTACAGAAGGCCTGAAGTCACAAGGGCATGAAGGGGCCTGTTTTGTCCACGCCACAATAAAAAGTCCAGTGTGCCTTTCCTGGATGGAGCATGTGTGGGGAGAGCAGTTATTTGTGCCTGGAAAGGCTCACTGAGGCCGGTGATGAGGGGCCTGATGTATAGCAAGTGATGAAGTTTATCCTGTAGAAACCAAGAGCTGAATGGCAATTTAAGCAGGGCAAAAATGTATCAAATTGTATTTTTTTAGGGAACTCTCCTAGCAGCAATTGGGACAGTGGAGACAGTCCCTGAAAAGGTGAAAAAGACTTTGAGAATTAGACGCGGAATGGGTAAATGACAGACAAATTAGGACTGTGGTGTCAGCAAACTGTAGCTTATAAACTAGGCAGGATGGGTTCTCTGGTTCCGAACTGAAATACACATTGCAAAGATGAAGAATTGTGTGTTTGGAGGTGAGATGCAGCGATGGAGGAGGCCTTGGAATGAGAAATAAAGGAGGGGACAATTGAGATAAAACCTTTTGCCTGGGGAAAATGAGCAGGCATTCAGACGTTCGACAAATTCTTATTAGACACCAATTAAACTGTAGGCACTGGGGGCACCAGGATGAACCAATTGCCATAGTTCCTGACCTCAGGGAGCACACAGTCGATGCACGTGAAGAACACTGAGTGCAGGAGGTGCCCCAAGGGCCACGTGAGAAAGACCTTGGAAAACATGCCCAGAATCTCTCCACCTGCCTGCAGAGCAAGCTTGGATGATGAGCAAGTTGACCTAGTGGTCCTCACCCAAGGAGGCAAAATGCACTCCCAGAGCAAGAGCAGCACAAAGACCTGGGAGACAGGATTCAATAAAGGACAACCAGGACATAGGAGAGTGTTCTTCTTCCCTTCGAAATGAAAAGATTGTGGGGATTCCACTGCCCAAAAACTGGTGACCTAAGTGACAGTGGAGTAGCTTTTTTTTTTTTTTTAAGATTTTATTTATCTATTTGAGAGAGAGAGAGAGAAAGAACACAAGCAGGGGGGAATGGCAGGCAGAGGGAGAAGCAGACACTTCGCTGAGCAGGGAGCCCGATGCAGGGGCTCGATCCCAGGACCCTGAGATCATGACCTGAGCCGAAGGCAGACGCTTAACCAACTGAGCCACCCAGGCGCCCTGCAGAGTAGCTTTTTATACCAGCATTTGAATAAGATAGAATAGCCGGGCACCATTTTAGGAACCTGGGATTTGGAGTTTGGCCCACCTAGGTTCCAACTTCAGACTCTTGTATTGACTATCTGAATGGTCCTGATTGGTTGCTGCATCTTTCTCCTGCCTATATGGCCTCTTCATCTGAAGAATATGGACAATAATACCTTCTACCTAGGTCTGAGATGAGAAACATATGAGGGGACTTTATAAAATGCCTACTGAAGGGACTGGAATATAGCAGGTGAATGTCAAAATCTCTGAGGTACACGCAATACCTATACACCTCTCCTCCCACCTAAATTTCTAAATAAGGAGGGAAATAAAATACAAGACTAAAACAGAGGCCAAATATCAACATTGTTACTGATTATCTCCTGCTGTATAACAAACCCCCTTAAAATTTAATGGCTTGAAAATGATATTTATTGTGCTCATAAAGCTGCCATTTGGACAGGGCGAAACAGGGACAGCTTGTCTCTGCTCGACTCGCATTGGTTGGAGCAGCCCAAAGGTCCAGGGCTAGAATCATTCCAAGGCCCCATCACTCACATGCAGGGCAGCTGGGACCTGTGGCCAGGACCAGAATACCTGTCCTCTCCCCATGCTGGCTGGGTTCCATGAGCAGGCATCCCCAGAGGCCCAGGCAGAAGCTCTTCTGCCTTTTATGACTCAGCCTTGGAGTTCACAGGGCATCATTTCTGCCATTTTCCTAGTCCTGCCCAGAAGTAAGGGGGGGGGACATAGAGACCCACCTCTTGATGGAGGAGTATCAAGATCACGTTTGAAGAAGGACACAGGTGGGATGGGATATATATTGGTGTGGCCCTCCTTGGCTAACCCACTGATAGAAGCTAACCAGTCAAAGTTACAGAGGAGGGTTTAATAAAGTGACTATTTACAAGGATGGGGGAAGAATTTAGGAAAAGCAACTAGATCTAGTTACAGAGGGTGTTCTCACTGTGCCTAGGCTCGAAGGAGTAAGGGGAGGGAGTGAGAGTCACAGACTCCAGTTCAGGAATGCAGCTACCCAATGGCCACCAGCAGGGAGAGAGCCACGGGAATAAATACCCCAGCCTTACTCTCCTCCTTCCTTCTGACCTCCTTGCAGGCCTCCCCAGTCTGAAACCAGAGGGCAAGCATGTAGTTTAGGATGCAACAAAGAACAGAGAAGGGAGGATCTCGAGGGGCAAACAAAAGCCACCCAGCACGAAATCCATGTTGGAACATCTGGGTTTTGGTGGGATTGCTCAGCAGACCCACTCTCTTCCAGCCTCCTAATCACGAACTAGGACCAGCCCACTGGGAAGAAGTTTGCATCTGCAGGACAAGTTCATTTCCCCCGGGCCATTGCCTCCTACTGGTTGTGCAGAAGACGAGGAAAAGGCCGAATCAGTCCCCTTGGCTACTTGAGTCCAAACAGAAATGTGGACAGGTCACCCACCAGACAATTCACTCCACACTCCAGAGGCCTCAGGGGTGGGGGGGTGCTGTTTGGGTAATAGGAAAACTCCCTATCAAGAAAATGGGGAGATTCCCCCCAACAGGGCTCAGCCATGCTCCTCCTTTTGTCTACCGGCCCCCTGCCTTCCACTGAAAAGGAAACCCGGGCCGTGTGAGTGCAGAGCAGAACAGACACAGAGATTTTTGTCTATGTTAAGCCAGCGGCATCATCCATCAATTTCAGGCACATCAAACAGACCAATTTAAAACAAAAGACTTTTCATTGGATTTCTGCATTTCCCATGTACACAAATAATACGAGAGGAGACAAGCAATGCCTGAGCATCTCAATCTTACTCCTTCCAGATCCTAACAGAACCTGACATTCTTTGGGGCAACTTTTCAAACAAACAGCCAGGAATGGACAGGAGGCAAATGCTTTCTGCAAACACCAATAAGTCTCAGTCTATCCTCTTACATATTGACATGTTCTAGCTGTAATCTCTTCTTTTTAACCTGTTCTGCTTTGGGAGAAGGTGAAGGGTCTCAGGAGGTGATTGCAAGGACACGGAGAGTGGAAGAGAAGGTGGAGGAGGGTAGGAGATGTTAGCCTGGTGCAGCTGCCCACCCCCCACCCCGAGGACCCACCCCGGACCTCCCAGGTACGGCTGAGCACCTCCCCTTTTTGCTCCCCCCACACCAGGAATGATATATGGCATTTCCCTGCTCCTGTGCTCTACCCCGCCACCCTCCTGGAAGGTAGAGGCAGCATCTTGCAGGCAGAGGCTCTGCCTTTCTCGGGGCTACACCGTAGCGCCGGCTCCTTACTGAGAACTGGTTCTCCATACCCAGCTCATTAAACACGAGCCTCAAACAGGGCAGACTGCGGTGAGCACACCAGCTCTGGGAATCACTGTAACACTCTCCCCTTCTCCAGGGATACCAGATGTCTGCAACTGCTGGATAAGCTGCATGGCCTAGACTGCACCCCACTAATTAGTCCAAGGGCTGGGGGGCCCAGCAGTCAGGACCCCGAGACCTCACGGTGAGACCAGAACAGACTATTTCAAATCCCAGAAGTATGGCACAGAGGTTAAAAGCGGGACAGCCTCAGTTCAAATCCCAGCAGAAACTATGACTAGCTGTGTGATTTTGATGAGGTCACTTGCCTTCTCTGTGCCTTGCTTTCACCATTTGGGAAAAATTGGGAGTGTAATGGAACCTACCACCTAGAGGGGCTTGAGAATCAAATGAGCCAATGTATAAAACTTTTGGAACAGTGCCCGGCATATGGCAAGCACTATATTAATATTAGCTACTATTAATAACATATTAACGTTATTAATGTTAAGGGCTTGTATCTGGCTACCGCCAGAGTCTCCTGAAATCTTAGATGTGGAGAGAAATCTTCGAGGTCCTGCATTCCGAACTCTGGCCACCGCACCCCCACGCGTGGGTAGCCAACCACAGAGGGAATGAACATTTTTCAAACACCTACTACGTGCCAGAACAAGTGCTAGATGTTTAGTACACATCGTCACACCTTCGTCTCAGTAAAATTCAATGAGACAGGAGCGCTTGGGTGGCTCAGTCCGTGAAGTGTCTGCCTTCGGCTCAGGTCATGATCCCAGCGTCCTGGGATCGAGCCCCGCATAGGGCTCCGGGCTCAGCGGAGAGTGCTTCTCCCTCTGCCCCTCCCCCTGCTCGTGCACGCACATGCGTGCGTGTGCTCTCTCTCAAATAAATAAATAAAATCTTTAACAACAACAACAACAAAAATTTCAGTGAGACATATATGGCTATTCGCCCATTTTACAGGTGGGGAATTGAAGTTCAAAGGGTAAGCTGCCTCTGGTGGGGTTGGATTCTAACTGGGATCTCCACACCCTGAACTTAGGACTTTGCTAGCGGGAGTCCTGCCCCACACTCTAGTCACTGTATGTGCACTAGCCTTGTGTCTGCAAGCAGCATCGACACCCGCCAACTCCTCGGCTCCAGCCCTCCACCCACTCCTCTTCCTGAATCATTTATTCACAATTTCCCGAACGCCCACCCTGTGCCAGTCACTAGCATGTGTGCTGTGGGCACAACAACGAGTAATCCACAGGCCCTGACCACGCAGTCTAGGGGGGAGTCAGGAACTCTGTGTTTCTCGTGCCAGGTAAATATCAATTCGGCCATTTAATGGACTGAGACAAAGGAAGAGATGGCCAGCCACAGTCCATGGCTTCGCCTGAGCTCCCCCTGGAAAGCAGAGCCTGAGTCAAGGACTTGCATGTAGGTAATCTGTTTCAGAAAGTAACACCAAGGTTATTACCACCATGGGCAACTGGGGCACTATTCCCCTGGGACCTTCAGACTCACCTTCTAGAAACATCTACCGACTTTTATCCACCAGCTCTTATCCTCTATATAGTTCAAGGGTTCACCATGAGGTGTTCAGGGCGTGGCACTTCCGGATAGCACGTGCTTGAGTACCAAGCAGTTTCCCCACAAGCATCCACAGCTAAAAATCCTGCGGTGCCCCGGGGCACAAAACATTGCCAGTGCATTTGCCCAGACAGAGGGGGTTGCTTCTGTAATGGCTGGAGCAAAAGGAGGACGAGCAACATCAGCATCACATTAGCAGTTATTATAAATACAAATTCTCCTGTCCCAGCCCAGACTTACTGAGTCAGACCCTCAGGGAGTGGGCTCAGCAATCTGTTTCACCAAACCCTCCAGGTGATCCTGATGCACACAAGGGTTTGAGAATCACTGATCTAGAGAACTGTGGGTCAGGATACAAGAAGCGTCTAATCCAGTTAATACGCTGATCTGGAATTCTAGCAACTGAAATTTCCCATTACTTCAGATCCCAAAGTAGAAATCTGTAGGTGACTTTCAACTCACCTCCCAAGTCTGACACCGCCTGCTCACTACAACACCTATTGTCTGTGGCTACTTTCATGCAAAACAGACCACATGGCTACAAGCCTGAAGCATATAGTATTTAGCCCTTTAAGAAAACTTTTGCCAACTCCTGAAAGAGAGTCCAGAGATACACCTACACAAATATGGTCATAACTGATTTCGGACAAAGTTGCAAAAGCAGTTCAAGTAATAGTCTTTTCAGCAAACGCTGTTGGAACAAGTGGGTATCTATACGCAAGAAAATAAACTTCAACCTCTATCTTGTACCTTATACAAAAATTATCTCAAAACAGGTAACAGATATAAATGGAAAATACAGTCTTATAAAACTCTTAGAAGACAACATCAGAGAAAACAGTTGTGGCCTGCATTAGGCAGGAGTTCTTAGGCATGACAACAAAAGCACAATCCATAAAATGATAAATGGATAAATTCTGCTTCATTAAAAACTTTGGTCTGCAGAAAGCAACGTTCAGAGGATGAAGCGCAAGCTGAAGACTGGAAGAAAATATTTGCAAATCACTTTTCAACAAAAAAAGCTTGTATTTAGAATATATAAAGAATGTCAAGGGGCTCCTGGGTGGCTCAAGTACTTAGGCATCTGACTCTTGATTTCAGCTCAGGTCATGATCTCAGGGTCATGAGATCGAGCCCACATAGGGCTCTGCACTGGGCATGGAGCCTGCTTGAGATTCTCTCTCTCCCTTCCCTCTGCCCTTCTACCGCCGCTCCCAACCCCGTGCTCGCTTGCGTGCATGCACTCTCTCTCTCTCTCAAATAAATAAATAAATAAATAAATAAAATCTTAAAAAAAAAAAAGGATGTCAAAATTCAACAGTAAGAAAACAAACAACCCAAGAAGATTGGAGCAGATACTTTGCCAAAGAAGATATGTGGATGGCAGGTACGAACAGGGAAAGATGTTCAACATCCTAGGTCATTAGGAAAATACAATTTAAAATCATGATGGGGCACCTGGGTGGCTCAGTCGGTTAGGCGTCTGCCTTTGGCTCAGGTCATGATCCCAGGGACCTGAGATCGAGCCCCACATCGGGCTCCCTACTCAGTGGGGAGCCTGCTTCTCCCTCTCCCTCTGCCTCTCCCCCTGTTCATGCTCTCGCACTGTGTGCACTCTCTCTCGCAAGTAAATAAATAAAATCTTTAAAAAATAAAAAATAAATAAAATCATGAGACATGCCCACATTCCTATTAGAATGGCTAAAATTGTTTAGAAAATTTTAAATCTGACACTACTAAGTGCTGGTGGGACAGAGAGCAACTGGATCTTTCGTGCATTGCTGCTGGGAATATAAAATGCTAAAGCCACTCTAGAAAGTATCTTGGCAATTTCTTATAGAGCTGTAAACACGCACTCAACTGTATGACCAAGAAATCACACTCCTTATATTTACCTTGGGGGAATGAAGACGTGTTCCCTCAAAACCCTGCAAGTGAATGCTTATAGCGATTCTATTCAAAATCACCCCCCAAAAAACTGGAAACGTCCTTCAGTAAGGACATGGATAAACAAACTGTGGTACATTCATACGATGGAACACTTCTCATGGATAAGAGGAACAAACTGTTG
The DNA here is from genome assembly GCF_054177405.1 of Leptonychotes weddellii. Taxonomy (NCBI): domain Eukaryota; kingdom Metazoa; phylum Chordata; class Mammalia; order Carnivora; family Phocidae; genus Leptonychotes; species Leptonychotes weddellii. The sequence continues at coordinate 147,932,808 of NC_138373.1, read as the reverse complement.
ACAGTCACAGCAACTTGGATGAATCTCAAAGGCATTATGCTGAGTGAAGGAAGTCAACCTCAAAAGATTACATACTGCACGGTAATATATGACATTCTAGAAAAGACCAAACCACTACAATGGTGGCCAAAGGCTCATGGTGGGGAGGGGGAGACTACAAAGGAACAGCACGAGGGAGAGTTTTGAAATGTTGGAGCTGCTCTGTGTCATGATGGTGAAGGCGTTTACAAAAACCTACGCAATGGGATGCCGGGGTGGCTCAGTCGGTTGAGCGTCTGATTCTTGATTTCAGCTCAGGTCATGATCTCAGGGTTGTGGGATCAAGCCCCGGGTCAGGCTCCACACTCAGCGCAGAGTCTGCTTGAGATTCTCTCTCTGCCCCTCTCCCACTCATGCTCTTTCACTCTCTCTTTCTCTCTAAAATAAAATAAATAAATCTTTAAATTTAAAAAAAAAATCTACACATGTACTAAAACTCACAGAACCACACACCAAAAGAACATGAGTTTTATTGTATGTAAATGAAAAACAAGCAAGCAGGAACACAGAAGGTTCTGGGGTCCCTTGAGCTATCTGGCTCCCAGCTGTAACTCTTAATGGCTGTGTCCCCTTCAGTGGGTCACTACCCTCTCTTTGCCTCAGCTTCCCAAATTGTGAACTGGAGCTAATATTTTCTACTTCGTAAACTTTTTGTGAGGATTAACTGAGAAAATCGTACAAAGAAAGCATTCAGACGGAGTTGACATATAAAAGAAATGTAGTACTAATAATAAAGGTTTACCCTCATTAAGTTTAGCCCAGTTGTTACATCAAATGGATCTTATTTTGTTATTCAAAAACAGATCTCTTCAGGAGGCTGGTACAGTAATTCTCACTTAATTCATAGCAACTTTTTCATCCATACGAGACTCAGAAGGATTGTATGAGTTTTGTCATTTATCCTCGGAAGACCATGAGATCTCCCTACGTATTAAACTGCCCGTCGCCCAGTTGTGAAGGTTTCTCCAAATCTAACAGTTTCAGATCGTTTATGGGAAAAAGTCAGGACCCAAAGTTGGAGTCCAGAAATAAAGGGGCATCGTCTGTTCTAACGCTGCGCCGTTGAAATTCCTTCCATCTGGTCTTGAATACCATCACGTTGATGGAATGAATTGTGATGCTTGACAGATAAACAACGAATGACTCACACTCTATTCCTCAACCATGGAATCTTCTCAGTTCCTTTCCCATCCTGTGGTTCTTGAAATAATCCCTCTTTTATAGCGCGTCCATCCCCCTGCCCAGAGCTTCCCACCGCCCCTGCGGCTTAAGTGGATGATGGCCTTTGATATGCCATTTCTGTCTTCAAGGGCCCGAGTTTCTCCTTCCCTTCACAAATCATCATTAGCTTTCTTTAGCACATTTTCCACTGAAGCTAATTGTGGTGACATGGCCTCAATTCCTTTCTAATGAAAGTGGAGCGTAACCCAAGGCTTTTCAAAATTTGAACAAAAGGATTTCATCCCTGTCATACATAACACAGTCATAGCCAGCTGTCAGTTCAATAGCTCAACAAATGTGTATTGAACATCGTTTGTGCCATGCGTGATGGGAACAAACATGACTGAGAGGGGCCCCATGGAGCCACCGGGATTCTCATATACTGCTGGGGAGAGTGTAAATTGGAAAGACACTTGAGAAAACAGTGTGCCATTATTATTAAAGCTGAAGCTGTACTCTATGACCCAGCAATTCCACTCCTGGGTATATATCCTGCAAAACCCCACGTGCAAGATGTATACAAATGTTGCAGGGCATTGTTCCAACAGCCCCAGACCAGAAACAACCCACGAGCTCATTGGCATTTGAAGGGATGAACACACTGCTATATATTTATACGATGGAGAACGGAAATGAAAATTAACAAGGACAGCCATGCACCGCAGCATGGATGAATCTCACGATCTTGAACAAAGGAAGCCAGACATAAAAGAATACATACAATATGATTTGATATATATATAAATATACATATAGTTCAAAAAATGCATAATCAAACCATACTGTGGTATAGATGTATAAAAGGTAAGTTCCATAAAGTCGGGAGATAATGGGTACTTCTAGCAGGAAAGGGGAAGAGTCATCGCTCTTGGGATATCCCTGTTTTATTTCTTAACCTGGGTGGTTGCTTCACAGGTGTCAATTTATACTCATTTAACTGTATGTACATACATCTGTGTATATTTAAAAGTATATATGTACACATCTTACGTGTATATATACATATATATATATACATCGATGCACTTTTCTTAAGTATATTGTATTTCATAATAAAAAGGTTTAAAAAGAGGTAAAATTAAAAGGAAAAAGGATGGCGCAAACAGACCCCACCCTCTCTCTCCCACTGAATGCAGAATGCCTGGAGCAGCTATTGAAGGACTCTGAAAAGTAAATAGCAGCAGGTGGATCCGGGAAGATGAGAATTGGAACCGGCAAACAGGAGGTGAGTTCACCGTGGCTTTTCCTCCAGTGGCGCCCAGCCTGAACGCACGGGGGCCAGAATCCAGCAAGTGAGCACCCACATGAACACAGAGAGCTCCAGAAGCAGCTTCTGGTCGTGGCTCCAGGAGCAGGACAGGGAGCTGCTAACTCTTAGAGGGGGTGTGGGAACACCCATTTTTCCCTCCCTCTGCGTTCTCAGATCCAGACCCCAAGCAATCCTGGGATGTCAGTGGCAGAGGACCCTGGCCGGGGGGGGGGGCGGAGGCGCTGGCTCTGCTTAATGCAGCTGAGATCCCAGGTTTTTTTTTTAATGCACTTTTTCATTTTAGAATAGTTTTAAATTTACAGACAGTCGTGAAGACAGTGCAGAGAATTCCCAAACACCCCAAAGGCAGTTTCTCATACTGTTAGCTTCTTACATTGGTCTCTATTTCTCTGTCCTCCTGCAGCCTGGCCCCAGATACAGACACAGGTGCTAAGTGCTTAGCACAGCAAACTAACTAAAGCCCCAACTTTCTAGCCAAAGGAAGGAAAAGGGGAGACTCAGGCAAATGTGAAATGGCGGAGACATAAGGGAGCCAGAGGAGCTCAGGAGAGACCTCGTAAAGTGGTTGATGAATTCCTGTGCTCACACCCAAGCTGTGTCTGCATGGGTCCCATCCAATTCAGCACCCTAACCCTGAGAACGGAGTCGCAGATATACTACAGGCCATGTCCTTAGACTGACCACCGGGTGGCGCAGCCCTGGGGCAGATCTCAACAGCACAAGAGGTTGGAAAACTGAACTCATATTGGAACCAGAGTCCACAAAAGGGAGGTTGGAATTTGCCACCTGAATCTAACCAGATTGATTTCCTGCTAAAGCAAAAGATTTCCATAAGACTTAAGTAAGGACCAGAGTTGCATAACACACGGCTCAAACTGTGCAGAATCTAATTCAAAATCACTCAGCATACAAGACCCAGAAAGCTCTTAACTTCATTGGGGAAAAACGGTTAACAGATGACACAGATGTTAGAATTATCTGACAAAGCTTTAAAGCAGGCATACAAAAGCTCCCACAAGCAATCATAAACCATCTTGAAACAAATGGAAAATGGAAAATCTCAATAAAGACACAGAAGATGTATCAAAAAGTCAAATAGAAATTTAAAAATAGGGGCGCCTGGGTGGCTCAGTCAGTTAAGCGTCTGTCTTAGGCTCAGGTCATGATCCCAGGGTCTTAGGATCGAGACCCACATCGGGCTCCCTGCTTGGTGGGGAGCCTGCTTCTCCCTCTCCTTCTGCCCTTCCCCTCCTTGTGGGCCCTCTCTCTCGTTGTCAAATAAATAAATAAAATCTTTAAAAAAATTTTTAAATAGCTAACTGAATTAAAAAAAAATTCACTGTATGGGCTCAGGGTGCCTGGCCATCTCAGTCAGTAAAGCATGCCACTCTTGATCTCAGGGTCATGAGTTCCAGCCCCACGTTGGGTGTAGAAATTACTTAAAAAAAAAAAAAAAAAAAAATCCCTGAATGGGCTCATTGCAGATTGGAGATGACAGAGGAAATAGTGAACCTGAAGGTATATTAATAAAAACTGTCCAATCTAAAGAACAGAGAGAAAAAAAAAACATTAAAAAAATAAGCAGACCTTCATAGACCTGTGGCTCTGTTACAAAAGGTCTAATATCTGTGTCATCTGAGTCCAAAGGGGGAAGATAAAGAGCATCATCAAAAGTTTGAAGAAATAAAGGCTGAAAATGTCCCAAGTTGGGCAAAAGACCTAAAGCTACAGGCTGAAGATGCTCAGTGAACCCCAAACAGCACACTCAAGGACATACATGTCTAAAGACACATCACAGTCAAACTGCTAAAATTGAAGACAAAAAAATCCTGAAAGCAGCCCAAGAAGAACAACGCATTACTTAAAGAGAAGCAAATATTCAAATGACTATGAATTTCTCATCAGAAATCATGGAGGCCAGAAAAAAGTACTAGAATATTTTTTAAGTGTTGAGAAAGAAGAATTGTCAATCTAGAATTCTGAATCTAGTGATCTGTAGGAGAATGAAGTTAAAATAAAGGAATTCTCAGATGAAGATAAACAAAGAGAATTTCTTGACGGTGCACCTTTAAAACATCCCTGCTTTTAAGGAATTTCTAAAGCAATTTCTCCAGGCATGAAGGTACACGAAACCAGAAGAAAACGTGAAATATTCTTAGCATGAAGGAAGAACAAAAGACAGAAAATATCAAGATAAAATAATAGACAATTCTCTCCTGTTGAATTTTTAAAAATGGATTTCACAGTTGAAAGTAAATAGCATTTTCTGGTGGAGTTTTAAATGAATTTAGAAGTAATAGGTGAGATAAATATAAAGGTGGGAGGGTAAAGGGACCATAAGATGGTAAGTTTTCAATATGTGTCTTAGAGTGATAAATATTGATTATAAGTAGACTGCCAGAAAATAAGAATGTATATTGGCATCCTCTGTTGAACACTAAAGTAACCATAAAAGAAAGATAGTAAAAATCTAAATAAATTAACATAAAACACTAAAAAATATTAAAATAACCCAAAAGAGGGCAGGAAAAGAAAAATTGAGAAAACAAAGGAAACAAAATGAAAAATAAAATGAGAGTTCTAAATCAAAACATAATAATAATTACATTAAATGTTAATGTTCTGAACACACTAAATAAAAGAGATTTTCAGAATAGGCAAAATCATATGCCCTAATATGTATAAGAAACTCACTTTGAATATAGTGATATTGATAAATTAAAAGGTAAAAAATGAAAAATGACATATCACACAGACACGAATAAAAAGAAACCTGGAATGGCTATACTAAATAGACTTCAAAGAAAATTACCAGGATGGAAGAGGGACAAAACACAGTGGTATAAAGGTCGTTTCAGCAAGAAAACATAACAATCCAAAATGTTTATGCAACTTAATAATGATTTTCAAAACACACGAAGCAAAACTGGAAAAGTGAAAGGAGAAATGGATAAATCCACAACTATGGTTTCAGATCCTAACACTCCTCTTTCGCCAATAGACAGAACTAACAAGAAATTAGCAAGGACATCAGCCAGCTATATGTAATTGATATTTATAGAACATTCCACACAACAACATCAGAATACATGTTCTCTTCAAGTGCACATGGACTACTTACCAAGATAGGCCATATTCTTTTTTTTTTTTTTTTAGTAAGCTCCACACCCAGCATGGAACCCAATGTGGGGCTTGAACTCACAACCCTGAGATCAAGAGTTGGACGTTTATGGGCGCCTGGGTGGCTCAGATGGTTAAGCGTCTGCCTTCGGCTCAGGTCATGATCCCAGGGTCCTGGGATCGAGTCCCACATCAGGCTCCCTGCTTCTTGGGAGCCTGCTTCTCCCTCTCTCTCTCTCTCTCTCTGTCTCTCATGAATAAATAAAATAAAATCTTTAAAGAAAAAAAAAGAGTTGGACGTTTAAACAACTGAGCCACCCCGGTGCTCCAAGACAGACTATATTCTAAGCCGTAAGGCAAACCTAAACAAGTTTAAAAGAACTGAAATCATATAGAATATGTTATTTGACTCTAATGGAATTAACCAAGAACAGAAAGTCTGGAAAATCTCAATACACTTGTATATTAATAACATACTTCTCAATAATCAAAGAAGTCTCAAGGGAAAAATATGTTGAACTGAACAAAAATATGCCAAATTTGTCAGCTGCAGCTAAAGTAGTGCATAGAGGAAAAATTATAGCATTAAATGGTTGTTAGAAAAGAAGAAAGGTCTCAAAGAAATAAGCTAAGTTTCCACCCTAAGGATTAGAAAAAAAATAAAAGAACAAAATAAACCCAAAGTAAGCAGAAGTAAGAAAATAATAGAAGAGTAGCAATCAATAAAATTTAAAAAGAGAAAATCAATGAAACCAGAAACTGTTTTTTTTAAAGATTAAAAAATTGATAAACCTCTAAGTCTGATTATAAAAGATACAAATTTCAATATCAGAAATAAAAGAGACAATGTCACTGCCAACCTACAGACATTAAAAGGATAAAAAAGAATATTTTGAACAACTCTTCAACAATAAACTTTACAAATCGGAAGAAATGGACCAACTCCTCTGAAAAACCACAAACTATCCAAGATGACATAGATAACCCGAACAGACTTTTAACTATTAAGGAAATTGAATCAGACTCTAAAGCCTTCCAAAAGAGAAATCTCTGTGCCCACATAGTTTCACTGGAAAAGTCCCCCAAACATTGAAGGAATACATAACACCAATTCTGTACAATCTCTTGCTGATGACATAAGCAGGGAAAACACTTTCCAACTCATTTTATGAGACAAGAGTACCCTGAAATGGAGAATTCAGGGCTGGCAGGACTGAATTGGGAGTCAGCAGAGTAACAGCAAATAACATTGCAAGTAAAAATCCACGCAATAGCTGAGATTGCCCAAGGAGAATACATCTAGCAGAAAGAATTGGGGGCCCATGAGAGAACACTGGGGAACCACCAGGGTCTGGCAGGGGAGAAGGATGTCAGTGAAAGAGACCATGAGGAAATGGTCAGAGTTGAGACCAAGAGAAACGGCAGCTTCCAAAAGAAATGAGAGGCCAATGGTATCACATAAAATGGTGTGATTCAGACAAGAAAGGTGCCCACAATTATTGCCCAGTTTAGAGTATAGGCTCCCTAGAGAGGAACACTTGTGCACTGTTGGTAGGATCGTAAACTGGTGCAGCCCCAGAGAACAGTGTGGAGAACAGTGTGGAGGTTCCTCAAAATATTGCAGATAGAACTACCATATGATCCAGCAATCCCACTTCTGAGTATATATCCAAAGGAAATTAAAATAGGATATCGAAAAGATCTATGCACTCCCATGTTTATTGCAGTATTATTCACAATGGCCAAGATCTGGGAACAACCTAAATGACCATCAGTGCATGAATGGATAAAGATGTGATACAGATATATAGATACACACACACAATGAAATACTACTATTTAGCCATGAGATTAAAGGGAATCCTGCCATTTGTAACAACATAAATGGACCTTGAGGGCATTGTGCTGAGTGAGATAAGACAGAGAAAAAGACCAATACTGTGTGATACCCCTTATATCTGGAATCTAAAAAGAAGAGATCTTAAAATGGTAGTTACCAGAGACTGCCAGGCAGGGAACAGGAGAAACGCTGTTTAGCGGGGCATACTTGGCAACTAATGGATACATAAGTCCTGGAGATCTGATTCACAGTATTGTGCTTACAGGAAACTGGAGGGGAAGGTCATCAAGAAGACATGACCAGCATTTGACCTATGAGCTCAAGAGGATTGGAGGCTCTTCACCCCCTCCCCTGTCCTTGGAATGTGGGCTCTGCTTGCCTTTAGCGACACCAGAGGCTGCTCCAAGGACATGGCCTTGAGACAGTGTTTCCCTTTGCTTATTAAAACTGCCACCTACCAACCTAGAATGGCCTGCCTCTTTCTTCTGTCTCTCTCTGCCCTCCAAGTGCAGGTTAGTTTCACATTACACCCAGGAAGCTCCAGAGAAAGTTGTTACAAAGCAATAAGAAAACTGTATTAGGAACAGTAAACTTGCTGAAAGAAAAGATCTTAACTGTTCCCACCACTAGAAGAAAGGATCATTGATTGTATGAAAAGGAAGTGTTTGCTAGCTCTACAATCAGTCATTTTGCAACATAAATGTATCAATCAATATGTTGTAATCCTTAAACTTACAGCGTTATGTGTCAATTACAGTTGACCCTTGAACAACAGGGTTTGAATTGCACTGGTCAACTTACACATGACTTTTTTTTAATACATGACTTTTTTTCAATAAATACAGTATAGTACTATAATTGTATTTTCTTTGTGATTTTCTTAACACTTTCTTTGCTCCAGCTTACTTTAAGAATACAATATATAGGGGCGCCTGGGTGGCTCATTTGGTTAAGCGTCTGCCTTCGGCTCAGGTCATGATCCCAGGGTCCTGGGATCGAGCCCCGCATCAGGCGCCCTGCTCGGCAGGAAGCCTGCTTCTCCCTCTCCCACTCCCCCTGCTTGTGTTCCTGCTCTCTCTCTCTCTCTCTGCCAAATAAATAAATAAAATCTTAAAAAAAAAAAAGAATACAGTATATAATACATAAAACATACAAAAATACGTGTTAATCAACTATGTTATCGGTAAAGGCTTCCAGTCAACTATTAGCTGGCTATTAGTAGTTAAGTTTTGGGGGAGTGAAAAGTTACACTCAGATTTTCAACTGTGGGGGGAAGGGTCAGTGCCTCTAACCCCCTCGTTATTCAAGGGTCAATTGTAAAACCATAAATAACCAATTTTTAAAAGAGTATAGGTTCCCAAGTCCATTCCACTGGGCTCAACCCCTGGCTTCACTATTAACTCAAACAAGTTACTTAACCTTCTGTGCCTCAATACCTTTATCTGTAAAATGGGCTGATTGATAATCCCTGCTTCAAAAGCTGCTGTGAAAGAAAAACGAGCTAATGGGAAATATTAACACGGGCACACAGAAGGTGGTCAATACGTATCAGCTGCTAGTATTTCAGTGCTCTTCCTGCCAGCTTTCCTAGCAAGAATCAGCCCTAAAATATGTGGAGGCAAAATGAAGTCAGCACCTACCCCTCACCCCAGCTGGTCTCATTACAAACACATCACTCTTGTCTTGGCAGTGAACCTTCTTGTCAATAAAGCCTCAGCCCTTCTCTGAAAATACTCAGAGAGCACAGTGAGTCCCTAATGATGGGTGTGATCTTATTTTCTGATTGTTCCATGCCAATAAGCCTTATCTTCCACATATAATTAAAAGGCAGCATGGTATTTACATAGGAATGGCAGTCCAGTTCTCCCAAGAGCATATCTGCAGCCCCTGGCTCTGCCACCAAGGGGCTGCATGAACCCTGGCAAGTCCACTGACGTCCCTGAGCCTCAGTTCCTCCTCAATACTGACACTTACTCTTCCGTTTTATATAATGGCTACAAGGGCTTAAGCAGTCAACTGACAGCTGACTCTTGCCCTCCCTCCACATTCCTGAGAATCCCAAAGACACAGCTATGTCTAAAGTTTCAACCTGAAACTTACCTGGAGGTTTTGAAGATCAGCAGGTCAGCGGGGAGGACAGAGGGAGTGACCACATCAATCCGGGGATCCTCTTCCAACATCTGTTCCATACTTGTGGAGGAATCACCATGCACCAAGCCCCAAGAGCCTGCTCCAACTTTAAACAGCTCTCACCATCCAAAAGGCAACTTAGGATGAAGAAGTAGAAGCATCACCAGCATGGGAGTCAGGGGACCTGGGTGCCCAGCTGCGTCCTGACCCCAATTAACTATGAGAGCATGGACAAGGTAATTCCTCTCTGTGGGCATCAGTTTTGTCATCTGTTAAATGAGAGTGTTCACCCGGGCTGTAAGAAGTTCACTTCTAGCTCTTGGATCCTTCAACCTAATGTGAAAGGGAGGGAGAATTCTTCCTGAAATTCATTGAGAGAAACTTATCGGATGATTCACCTAAGAATGAAAACTTCAGTTAACCTCTAGTTTTCCAGAGTCCCTGCGAGAAACACTCATAAACATGTAAGTTTCCAACCAAAGTACATTGTTGCTTTTTAGCAAGGAATTTTCCCCCTCTCCTCCTTTCTCTCTTTGAGTGGCATTTCATGTCCACAGAAAGGTAGGTTTTAAAGGTACAGTGGCAGAAATGCAGGGTGACAGTGATACAGAGAGCTTATTCTCAAAACTGTTTGTCGTTCAAGGGCACAGAAGGAAATCAACCCACCACCATTTCCCAATTATTTCTCCTCCTGAAGCTCATTAAGGCTTTCTCAATTCATAATCAATACATTAAAGTGCCTCTGTTTTATAAAACAGTTCATCAATATTTTATGGTTTTAATAATTTATGTTTTATTGCAGAAGCAGATGGAACCCTATAGCACACATGTTCTCTAGAGAGGACAGAGAAGAAAGAAAGCCTGAGTTGCAGATTCTGGACTTAAATAATCAGCTTTTCTGGACCCTCTCCAATTTGGAATTTTTGGAGGAGGGATGGTGGCTGAGTGACGACCCACTTGACTATAAACTTCAGGAAGGAAGGGACCAGTTCTGATGATTTCTTGACCATGTACCATGGGTCAAGCACTATATGCTGAGTATTTGACAGGCATTACCTCATCTACTCCCCCCAATTTGCCATAGTAGAGAAGTATTATTGTCTGCACTGCACAGATGAAGAACCTGAGGCTCAGGATTAGCAAGGAACTTCGTCAAGGCGGCACAGCCAGGAAATGGCACTGCAGAGTTTGAAATGAGGTCACCTGATTCCAGCTTCCATGCAGTTAACATCTCTGTCACACAAAGGCCACCATCCCTTCTTTTGGAAATACTGTTTATTGAGCATCAACTTCTGTAAGCACTGGGGATGCTGAGATGAACTGCGTAGGTGAGACTTGAACCCATGGAGCTAACACCTTGGTGGGGTTAGACCGCATGCAATTAATGGTTTTTAAAAATGAAGAGAACTCAGAACTCCCACCACATTCCATTCAATTCCCCCCTTGTAGCATGTCTTCTGCAGTTTCACTAGCCAGGTCAGGGCATGACTTGATCAGCTCGGCTGGGCTCACGTGGTCCAGAACAGAGACCTGGACCGGATAGTGGAGAGATCAGGTTCTAAACACGTACCCCAGAGGTACATGTTTTGATGAGCTATCCCCCCGGGAATGTGTTTTCCCAGCACACTGGGGAGTGTTCTCCTGGGTGTTCATGTTTTCCCAGTGGCCGTTATCCCTAGAGGGCCTGTGATTTACCAAAGGCCCAGGGCAGTTAGCTTCTTTCATAAACACACAAAGGAACTTCAGGCTGGTGGAAACATTTTGCTTTGGTTTCCAAGGTGGAGACCAATGTAAAAAGGCTTGGTGCATTATAACTTCATTGTCTGCTTGTGATTCTGTCTCCTACATTGCTTTATAAAAACGGGTTTATGTTTCTTTCAGTGTTAGACCCCATTACCTAACACAGTGTGTGGCATGTAGTAGGTTCTCCATAAATGAATGAATGAATCCTTGCTTGAGTTCAAAGCCGGGGGCTATCATTTACTTCCTGTGTAAACTCAGGCAAGTTACATAACTCTCTGTGCCTCAGTTTCCCCATATGTAAAAGAGACATGAAGCCATTAGAAGAATGCCTGACACATGATACACACAAAATAAATGAGTTTCCTGCTTTTCACAGTATCTGTATCAGCAAAAGACATTTTCCAGATGAATAGAATTTTCCCCATGCATATTTTCCCAATGAATTCAATTTATTCAATGCAGGATATGTTTCTGTAGGTATTTGTTTATACTAGGAATGATTTTTTTTTTTTCCCAGATATTTTTCTGTGCATATTTTTTGAGTGGCCATTTCTCTTAGTGAAAATGTTTCTGGTGGGCATTTTTCCTGGAAAGACTCTCTCTCCAGAGGCTATCCCCTTCCCCTTTTTTTTGCAGTTATTTCTTGCAGTGGATACTTCACCCAGTGAATATTTTCATGGTGAGCATTTTCATAATAAACAGTTTTCCCAGAGGATATTTTTTCCTAAGGAGCATTTTTACTGAGACTCTTTCCTGGTGGATATTTTTGCTAAACAGTGTATGTTTTCATGAGATATTTTTCAGAATGAAGTGTGCCTCTAGGAGTTATTTCTCCAAATAGGCACTTTTTCTTAGAAGTTACTTGTTTTTCCGTGGGTGTTTCCCCCAAGAGGTATGTTCCCATTATGGACTAAATTGTGTCCTCTAAATTTGTATATTCGAAGGCCTAACCCCTCAGTGTGATTGTATTTGGAGGTAGGGCCCTTAAGATGATTAGGGCTTAATGAGGTCATAAGGATAGGGCCCTGATCCAATAGGATTAGTGTCCTTATAAAAAGACGGACAGACACCAGGAGGCCATGTGAAGACACAGCAAGAAAGGGACAATCTGCAAGCCACGGAGAGAGTCCTCAGGAAAAACCAACCCTGCTGATGCCTTGATCTTCTGGAGACTTACAGCCTCTGGCGCTGTGGGAAAAATAAATTTCTGTTTTTTAAGCCCTCGCAGTATTTTGTGATGGCAGCCCTAGCATATGATTATAGTTCCAGGACTTCAGATGTTTGTGGCTGGAGTGGCAACAGAGTGGTAACCTCTTTCCTTCCAGCTACTTCTGCTGGTCCTTCAAAGGCATCCCTCGCTCACCCCATGTTGAGCATGAAGTGCAAACTCAACACAAGCAGGAAGTCAGGGCTGGCCTTTGGCTCCTTCTGTGCTGCTGAAAGAATATATTGTCCTTAATTAGATTTATCTTCTGGCCTGCAGCTCTCCATAACTCTAGTCGCACAAAACCAGCTTAGTAATAAGTGCCCTGATCCCATCCACGCAGCCCTGAAGTTGTACCACAAAGCGTCGCAAACACATAAAGATCCTGAGGAGTGGAGAAGATGTGGCTTGGGTCCCTTTGCCCGCATAATCCCTTATTGTCGCCATCCAGGTTTTTTCAACAACAAAGATAATCAAAACCAGATTCATGCTGAAGTGCAAACAACTGATGACAACTAAATTAGTCCTTAAACTGAAGGAGTTAAGATCTACTATACTACTATATGGAATTTGCAGGATCAGCTCACTGGGGGGAGGGATGATTGGCAGGTAGCAACTCATCGGCTGTGTACCTTGCTCTACCCTTCCTGCACCTGGTGGGAGTTCTAGAAACAAAGTCATCTTGCAGGATGCTGCAGGGGGCCCAAGAGGGATTCTGCAGATACCAGACAAAGCACACGATGTGCTTCCCTCGAATCAAGTCAGCATGGGGCACTTCACGCACTTCACGGAGTGAAATCTCGCCATGTGTAGTAGAAAGGATAATGCCCCATCCAAACATGCAAGGGGCTTCAGGCACTCCTGACTTTTCTGTTGCATTGCTCCCCAACACGGCTCTGCCTGTTCCTCCCTCTTTGGTTCTGGTGGACCTGACTGGTGCTCACCAATCTCCACATTCTCTTCTTCGGGGGCACGTGGCTGGACATTTCCTCGCTGTGGCCACAAAATGGGGTTCTGGTCAACAGGATGTGAGCAGAGGTGATGTGTGTCACAGCTGAGTCCAACCCATAAAAACCTCTCTGGCATGATTCTCACTCTTTCTGCAGCTAAGCAGAGATGTCTCTGGGGACTTGTCGCAGGGAGGAGCCACGGTATGGAAGGCACCTGGCTTCCCAAGGGACTGTTGAGAACAGAGCCCCTTACCGTCCACACTGGACTGCGGTATGAGTGAAAATTGAAACTGTACTGCAGCGAGCTGCAAAATTCAGGGAGTAATTAGCCTATGTCCAACCATTTCCTGGGCCTCTCTGAGCCTCAGTCTCTGGACTAGTAAGATGGGGAGATCATGTGACATCTGAGATGACTTGGCACGAAAAACTCTGCAGGTCTCTAACTTTTTCCAGAATCTGGTCCCAGGTCTTCGGACATAAAAAAGAAAAATCGTGCATTCATCCACCAAGTGGGCTCTTAGTGTTATATATGTTATGCTCAGAACAGATCCATTTTTCTTTTAATAATAGAACAGCAGATCCATGCATAACCTGCTCATTCCCGAAACAGGGTTTCAATTGATTGAGCCTCCAAACGTTTGAATTCCATAGCATAAAATCAGTCAGCAATTGACTGAATTGAACTAATTTCAATTTGTGGGGAGGCTCCTGATTTAAATATCATTTCTTATTTTTCTTTCCCCATCACCCAGCTTTATGCCTGCTGTACCCTACAGAGGGATGATTATTCTACATCTGGCAGGTCAGAGAGTTCTCAGGGAGACTGTCCACCTTGATGGAACAAACACATGCCTTGATTTCCTGTTTGGGAACTTTGGGGCATTGCCTGGAGGAAATGACAGCCCTCTCCCCAGGCTAACTTTATTCATGGACAGTAATTAAGTCTTTCCAAATTCCCATGATATCAGCTTTGAATGAGACCCACCAGGATAGGTGAGAGAATAAAAGTGGGTTTTCTCTGTTGGATGAGGATGACTCATCTTCCTAATGGTGCCATGGTTTTGCTGCTTTCCCCTAGAGATGACTCTCAACGCAGCAGCTGATTTGATCCTGTTAAAATGGGAACTGTAGAATTGCAACTTGCTACTTGCAGAATGGCAAAGAATTTTATCGGGCTCAAAGTAAAAGCCGAAGTCCTTCTTAACTTGGCCCATGAGGCCCTACATTTTCTGGTCTGACTCCATTTCCTTCTCATCTCTCACTGCTCCCTCCGTCTCAGCCATAAGTCCCTCTTTACTGTGACTCAAACACCCTAAGGAGACTCCTGCCTCAGGGCCTTTGCACTTGCTGCTTCTGCTTCCTGGAACACTCTTCCCTAGATACCTTTTTTTTTTTTTTTAAGATTTTATTTATTTATTTGACAGAGAGAGACACAGCGAGAGAGGGAACACAAGCAGGGGGAGTGGGAGAGGGAGAAGCAGGCTTCCCGCCGAGCAGGGAGCCCGATGCGGGACTCCATCCCAGGATCCTGGGTTCATGACCTGAGCCGAAGGCAGTCGCTTAACCGACTGAGCCACCCAGGCGCCCATTCCCTAGATATCTTTATATCCTCCCACATTTCCGTCAACTCTTTGTTCCAATAGAGAGCCCTTCTCTGAAAATTCTATTTATACTTACAACTCCCTTCATCGATGGCACTGCCTATCTCCCCTTCCCCAATTTTATTTTTCCCTATAGCCCTTTTCTCCTTCTAACACGCTCTAGCTATCATACCTCTCTGCCCAGCCCTTCCTGAATATAAGCCATGAAAACATAGCACTGTTCTTTTGCCGCCATTCCCCTAGCACCTAGAAGTCTGAATGACACAGAGTGAATGCTCAATAAATATTGGTTGAATAAAAGTAAAATTTCGTTCTGCCCTTGTATTTACCAAATGCTATCAGAGGCCCCTTAGATTTAACATATTTCATTGTTTACCTTGGACAGATGTCAATTATTGTTTTTACTGTGACTCTATTGTAATTCCAGTTGGGTCACCCAAATTCCATAGAAAGTGGAATGGCTTTGGCCCTACTGAGAAAAGTCAGCCTGGGGAGGAGGAAGAGAGTGGTGACAGGTGCCGAGTTGCTGGGACCCCATTCCCTCAGAGCTGGTGATACCTGGACCACTGCAGACGTTGCTGATGCAAGATGTGTGGACCCTGAAGTGTCAGGCATTTAAATCCCCTGAAACCATAGGCAAAAATGTGTGTGTGTGTGTGTGTGTGTGTGTATGTGTGAGTGTGGGCATGTGTGTGTGTGAGTATAAATATGTGTGTGAGTGTGTAATGTATGGGCAGGTGTGGAGTGTGTGTATGTGTATGTGTGGGTGGGTGTGGAGTGTTTGCATGTGTGGAGTGTGTGTATGTGTGGGTGGGTAGATGAGGAATGTGTGTGTACATGTGTGTGAAGCATCAGTGTATGTTCATTCATTCTTTTCACAATACCTGCAAGTGCCACCCTCCCCCTCTCCACCACTTCCCCACCACCCCCGGCCCTGGGCTCTAGGATTACAAAAACCCAAAGTCCCTACCCTTGTGCAGCTTACATTCTGGTGATAGAAGAAATGTTAGGCAGATGTATATTTCCATAAATAGTAAAGCTAAGAGTCTGGAGAGTGAGCAGGCTGGCAGGGAGCTTTTCCAGGTAACTTAAGCTGGAAGGTCTCTTTGAGAAGGTGGAACTTGAGCGGAGATCTGAATAAAGTAAGGGAATGAGAAGTGCAATCATCCAGAGAACCATGGTCCAGGCAGAGGGAACAGCAGATGTGAAGGCCCTGAGATAAGACCTTAGCATGTTCAGGAGATGGGAAGGAGGCTGGTGGGGAGGGAGTGAGGTGAGCAGTGGGGAGAATGGCAGGGCAGGTGGACGGAGAGATTAGGGGGCAGGCATGTAACATCTTGCAGAGCCATGTGTGGGCTTGGCGTTTTATTGAGCTGTGAGGATAGTGGGATTCCTGTCGGAGGCTGTGAGCAAAGACCTAACGTGATGGGACTTGGGTTTTAGAATGGGCAGAAGACATGAAGAGACACTTCTCCAAAGAAGACATATGAATGGCTAACAGACACATGAAAAAGTGTTCATCATCATTAGCCATCAGGGAAATTCAAATCAAAACCACATTGAGTATTTACCACAAAGATACAAATGTAGGGATCCGAAGGGGTATGTGCACCCCAATGTTT
>NC_138373.1:147878222-147915568 GCF_054177405.1 Leptonychotes weddellii | reverse complement strand
AAGTTGGTACAGCCACTTTGGAAAACAGTGTGGAGGTGCCTCAAAAAGTTAAAAATAGAGCTACCCTATGACCCAGCAATTGCACTCCTGGGTATTTACCCCAAAGGCACAGATGTAGTGAAAAGAAGAGCCATATGCACCCCAATGTTCATAGCAGCAATGTCCACAATAGCCAAACTCTGGAAAGAGCCAAGATGCCCTTCAACGGATGAATAGATAAAGAAGATGTGGTCCATATATACAATGGAATATTACTCAGCCATCAGAAAGGATGAATACCCAACTTTTAAATCAACATGGATGGGACTGGAGGAGATTATGCTAAGTGAAATAAGTCAAGCAGAGAAAGTCAATTATCATATGGTTTCACTTATTTGTGGAACATAAGGAATAGCATGGAGGACATTAGGAGAAGGAAGGGAGGGGCGCTTGGGTGGCTCAGTCGGTTAAGCGACTGCCTTCAGCTCAGGTCATGATCCCAGGGTCCTGGGATCCCCTGCTTGGCGGGGAGCCTACTTCTCTCTCTCTCCCATTCCCCCTTCTTGTGTTCCCTCTCTCACTGTCTGTGTCAAATAAATAAATAAAAACTTTAAAAAAAAAAAAAAGGAGAAGGAATGGAAAAATGAAGGGGGTGATATTGGAGGGAGAGACGAACCATGAGAGACTATGAACTCTGAGAAACAATCTGAGGGTTTTAGAGGGGAGGGGGAGGGGGGAGGGGGGATGGGTTAGCCCAGTGATGGCTATTAAGGGGGGCACGTACTGCATGGAGCACTGGGTGCTATACAAAAACATGAATCGTGGATCACTACATCAAAAACTAACGATGTATTGTATGGCGACTAACATAACATAGTAAAATAAAATTTAAAAAAATAAAAAAAGTAAAAGGCTCTCTCAGGCTGCTGTGTGCAGAACAGACTGAAGGGGGCAGCGTCGAGCAGGGAGATAACAGGAAATGTGTGCAGAAACCCAAGTGAGTGGATGGCCTGGACCAAGTAGGTGGTAGTGGAGGAGGTGAGAAATGGGGTTGCTAACTGATACATGCGGATATATGGACATATTTCTGGAGAGATGGTCTATATTGGCCACCTGCGTCTCCTAACAGCCCAGCATGCATTCCTGCTTCTTCCGGCGAAAATATGTCCATTTTGCATCTGGCCAACAACCCTGCCTTGATGGACACAGTAGACATGGAACCGTCCCTTAGAGTTCCCAAACTCTCCCGGCTGAGGGGCCAGCCCCCGACCTCAACTAGGTCAGTGAGGTTCTCTTCCCTGGAATACTGTATCTTTATTAGAATGACATAGTTCTGAAACTGGATCCCTGACAAGGTTCCCCTGGAAGGGCTGCCCATGGGTTCTGCTGGCCTGACCCTGGGGCTGCTTTTCCAATGACTGGAAGTTCCACGTTTTCCTTGTTTGTACTATCCTGATTATCATATATATTCATGCACGTATATGAACATATATATACCCACATGTATGAATATGTACATACATATACATATATACATTCATATATAGACCATGATGTTATTATATTATATATGATTGATTATATTATGTTATATTATGCCATGCTGTGTACGCTATGTTATGCTACGTATATTAGCCAAAGTTTCTTTTCGTATCAACCAAGTAACCTTAAGCAACACAGAGTCCATAGCTGTAATCAGATTATCGAAAGGGTCCAGGATCTCCAGAGGTTTAGCAATAGTGTTTTAGAGCCTTGTGAATCAAAGTGTGGTCTGCAAACCAGCATCACCAACAGCCAGGCGCCTGTTAGAAACGCAGGATCTCAGACCCCACCCCACACCTACTGAATCAGAATCTGCACTTGCACAAAATCCCCAGGTGATTCCTGTGCTCACTAGAGCTTGAGAGGAGCTATCTGAGAGTCAGGGTGATGTGGGAGGAAGTTATCAGACTGGGATGCAGGACACCTGTGTCCTAGACTTGGTTAGCGCCTTAGTCACATGATGTTGCCAACTCTCTTCCCTTCTAATCTTCTGCTTCTCGTTTTTCCACCTCTTGCAAAAAATAAAGTAGATCTGTGACTTGCTGTTTGCTCTCAGGACGCTTTGGACGCACCCACATTCCAGCAAGAGGCATAGAACATTATAACCGGTTAAATGTCCGCATCCCCCACTGTCTGGAGGAGTGGGTGGCTTTATTCATTCACTGAGAAATGTTTGCTGACTCTCTTCCGTGTGACAGGCACCTACAGTGTTCTAGAATGATTACCTGTGCCTGCCCTAGCCCAGTACCAGTGTTCAGTAAATGTTTCCAAACAAATGATTTAATGAAAGGATCCTTTTAGAAACAAGCTAACGCACTGAATGTACAGTGTAAAGTAGTTTTTAATTATTATTATAAGCATCTCTTTAGAGATACTGTTCCAATTCCAATAGCCTAGGAATCTATGGAATGAGTCATTTATCAGCTGAAGGGTTAGCAAGGATGGATCGTATTTTCTGGAAATCCCAGGCCCTCACCTGATGCTTCTCTTAAAGACATGCCATCCACAGGTTGCTCCAACCCACTCATAGAGACCTTCTTGGAATACTAGGATTGGTAGGTAATTTACCTGCCTGGAAAAACAGGTGCTAACTTCTTTATAGCTAAGCTGTTGAGGGGGGGAGGGTAAAAGCAACCGTCTCCATAGCAACAGAAATGTACAATTTAAAGGACATAGTGTCTTGCTTAAATCTATTTATAAAGAATGTGTAGGAAAACAATTAAGGAAACAGCAGATGAAGTCCTTGGGCTCTGGCTTAATTGTCTGTCTTCCATCACTTAGCACTCAAGAAAAACGGGCTGTGACAGACCGGGTCGAGGGGTCATCAGCCAAGGAGGGGACACCGAGAGAAAAGTGTGACTTTCCCGCATGGCCGCAGAGAGCCGAACCCAGTCACAGCCCTGGTATTCCCAACCCCAAAGTGGGAGCGCCCAGTGCCCGAGGCTCGCCTCGATCCAACAGTTTTGAGGGCGGGCGGGCCGGAGATGGGGGGTAGATAGTCATCACTTTTGGGGCTGTTCTTGCCGTCCCCTGGGGCTCACTAGACTGCAAAAGTCTTTTCTGTGACCTGCTACTCCCACCGTGAGATCTGCAAAGCTGCACTGATAACCCCTGCCTCTCTCCGAAATGCATAATGCTGCTCGGTGCTACAGGGGGACCCCTCACTCAACATTCCCAAAGCCAGTGCCTCCCTGCCCGCTGACTTGGGTCCCGCCCCTCTCTCTGGCATCCAGGAGCGATACCTCCCACATCCCTAAACCGTGCCCACTTTTTCTTCTCATCGTCCCCTGCAACTTGTCCATCATCCTGACCCCAGGCTGCAAAAAACACAGCAGAGCCGTGCTGCATGCAGGGCTTCTGAGGACGGTTCTGGGCTCTTTCCCAGGCCACATCGCCTCTCCCACCACACACCCTGGTCCAGGTCTCCAGACCCCGGGAGTGCCCAACTGTGTAAGTCCCGTGTGCTGAGCAGAACCTTGGCCACGCAAATCCTGCACTCGGAGCCCAGCCCTCAAGATCCAGATGTGGAGCAGCTGGGGCTGATGTTCCCTGCGAAGCTTCACAGAGTGGGTTCAGCTTTCCCCGATTCTGTAGGAGCTGTGGAGCTGCGCCCTCCCCTCCATTGACACCCTTGTCTTCACCATCATCGTCGTGGCGCGGATGCAGGCTGTCCCCACCCCAGTTGGCAGTGGTGGTTGCTGACCTCCCTCCTCTGTCCTTTCATGCTCCCCAGCAGCAACAGATATGTGTTCAGCCTGGAAAACGGAAAAGGCCACCCCGAGCGTGAATGCATCTCTCTCACTAAGGAGGCGAACCTGTTAGGGCCACGTGCAAACAGCAGGAGAAAGATGTGCCTCTCTTTGTCACATGGGCTGATAATGACTCAACACTTCAAAATAAAGAGAAAATCAAAATAAAAGTACAAGAATGCACAGCACCTTGCTTGTTCAATAAACTCTCCTGGGCCATTTCTGCAGCACCTTCCTCCCTCCGCCAAAAGAGCAAATATTCATTTTTTTTCTGTAACATCTCAAGCTCTGTGACCACAGGGGTTGACTGGGGGAACTTCACCCTCAGACCAACATCCCAAAGCCAAGTCCAAGCTCTTTCCGAGGCTCCAGCTCCTTCTCCCAAGGAGCCACGCCCCTTCCCTTGGGACACGCTGCTCCCTGCCCCCTGCATTTCTCGTCCCCAAATCCATGTTTGTCTGGCCCCTCCTTACCATTCAGTTCTCAGCTCAGAGCAGCCTTCCTGGACCACCCTGTCTAAAGGACCCTTGCCTAGGGTCATCCTATCCCTGTCCTACTCCCTTCATGGCACTCACCACTGTCTGCAATTATTCTGTTCTCTTGTGACTCCATTTATCTTCTGTTTCCTCCACTTGGATCTCTGTTTACTGAAGCAGACACCCGGGGTCATTCCTGCAGCCTTAGTGTGTACTCAGAGTCTGGCCCATAGTAGGAGCCCGGCAAGTGAGTTTGTTGAATTAATGCATAATCTTTGTTTACAGTTCCCTGGCGTGTGGTTGGCCAAATGATCCATCCCCCTGAGTAAAGAGGACTGTAGATCCCATGGGATTCTGTGAGTTCTCAGGTAGCAACCTGGGGTGGGTCTCTCCTGGAAGACCTGGTACTGTAGACCACAGGTACCCTGTGCCTGGGCAGAAAAGTCAGCAGATAGCAATCCATGGAAGGATAAGTAATAAATTCAGTGTAAAATGCTGAAGGAATTTTTAAAAGACACGAGGTACTACAGAATGCTTCAGATTTTAGGCAGAAACTTGGTTGGGAGCTGCCATTAGTTAAGGACTTAGTAGACTTTAGCTATTACCTCATACTACCTGGTGTAATTAGGAGCATGAACCAGAGCAGAATACCTCCTTGTTACGAGGGTGAATACATTAGCCCGTTCAGGCTGCCATGACCAAGTACTACAGACGGGGTGGCTTAAACAACAGAAATTTTTTCCTCACAGTCCTGAAGGCCGGAAGTCCGCAATCAGGGATGGCGAGATTGGTTTCTTCTGAGGGCTCTCTCCTTGGCTTGTAGATGGGCATCTCCTTCCAGGGTCTTCCCTTGGTTTTCTCCATGTGTGTGTATCTGTGTCCGGATCTCCTCCTCTTAGAAGGACACGAGTCATGTTGGACTAGAGCCCAGCCCACCCTACTGACCTCATTTTACCTTCATTACCTCTTTACAGGTCTTATCTCCAAATACAGTCACAGGCTGAAGTAGCGGGGGTCAGGACTCCAACATATGAATTTGGGGGAAGACACAATTCAAGCCATAATTGATTGATTCTTGATAATAGTTAATGCGATTTACTGACATAATATATGTACCATCTCTTAAAATAGTGCCTGATACACAATTTGCTCTATAAATGTTGTTACGATAATCATTATCTGTAATTTTAATAGATTTCATCTCCATATCTTGGCCTGCCCATAGAGCTCAATAAATATGAGCTATTGCTATTAGTATATTCAAGAAATATTGTTCATCATCCATTGAGTGCTCACCATTGTTCTAGGGGTGGGGTGGAGTTGTGACGAGGGTGGAAGAGAGACCTGTCCTCAGGGAATTTATTATTATTATTTCCATGGCCTTTCATTATTACCCAATCACATAACCTTTAAAAAAAAAAAAAAAGCTGTGATTTAGCAAATGTAAATCCACGTTAGTGCCAAAGAGATGTATTTTTCCTAAATGTTGGTAAACCATCTATTTGTTATCTGCACTAGGGTTGATGGGATTAAAGTTTAGTGCTTATGGTGACAAGGGTCTACTTTCTCAGAAGCTGGGGCAGAACAGGACCGTGACTGTCCTCCCACTCCTCCACCACTCTGGGCTTCTCTCCAGGATCACCGACTTTGGTTGTGGGTCCAGCTGACATTCCCTTCAGCGTTCTGGGATCTGATCTGTGAGGCCATGGGTTGTCAACTCATTCAGAGCAGTTCCCATCCCCTCTCCCCATGGATGACATCTGTGCCCTCACCTGCGTGTGGCCGCAAGTCAACCTTCAAGCTGCTTATTCACCCTTCCCCAGTTCGTAACCTGAATTAGGCAAAACCCTTTTCAGTTAGAAGCAAAAGAAACCCGACTTAAACTATCCAAACAGAGGACTTTGTTGACTGTATGAGCTGGATGTTTGTGTCCTCCCAAATTCACATGTTGGAGCCCTGACCCCACCCCCACCCCATGGGATGGGGTATGGGGGTAAGGCCTTCAGGAGATGATCGGGTTGGGATAAGGGGGGTGTGGGACCCACCTGATGGGATTACTGTCTTCACAGAAGAGGAAGAGAGAGCTCTTCTGCCATTTTTCTCAAGGACTGCCCATCTCTTTTCCCTGTTCTTTGCTTCAAATAATGCCTACACCATCATTTTTGTGCGGTTCAAGATACTTAAGGAACTCTTCCTGCTCATTGTGGACCATTCTTATGCACTGATACTGTACTTCTGATTTTGACCACCATCTTTTAAAAACCTGAGCCCCTCGGATTTCTTCCCTGGGTTTCTTAAGATATCTATAGCTTTTCTCTCTGACTGTATTTATTCGTGATGATGCAAAGTCCAGCTGTTCTTTAAGAATTTATACATTCTTTCAACAATGATTTATTGAGCACCTACTGTGTGCAAGATACCTATTGTAGATCCTGACAGTATACCAGGTAACTGGGGAGACACGGTCATCACGCTCACAGACCCTGTATTTCAGTGAGGTGGGGCATGATATGGATGTAATATTGGGTTTTAATGTCTTAACCTAGTTTTGAGGCCCTGGCTAGAAGATTGTCAATTCCCCTTCTTGAGCAGTTGATTAAATTCACACCTCCACCCACCTACCTTGTAGGGCTCACACTCTGGGTCACTGTCCACCTGTCCTAACTGCCCCAGGGTCACATACCAGACAACCAGAGATAGCCCTTCTGTCCCACAACCTCCTGAAATTATGCAAATTAGTCTATCCTAGACCCACTTGCCCCACCGCACCTTTCCCTCTTGCAGAACCCACACTAAAGGCTCTGGCCCACAGATACCTCCGCTCTACCTCATGAGTGCCCTGAATGGTATGCTATTTATACCCAGGGAGCTGAGAGTAACAAAACAGTAAAACTCTTTCTAGTTGCTCTCTCTTGGTTTGTGTCTGGCCTCATTGTACCTCAACCAAGATAAAAAGAATAAAACAGTATGCCAGTTGAATCCCTGATTCTTGATATCTAAGTATAATTGCCTCAAATTCCCACTGCCATGACCTAGAGGAGCCCTCAAATACAATGGAATTTCTGCTAATTCCTTATGGTTTGGATTCTCGCATCTCCACATAGTATCTCTGTTCCAAGCCCAAGTTTCCTTTGATACAAAGCGTACCTTCTGCATCTACTTCCAAAAGAAATCCACTCACAACTAGTGTTTGTAAAATGGTACTGAAGACTTAGCGCAGTTTGGGTAGATATGGGAGCGGTTACCTAGGGAGAGTACAGCGACAAAGAGATCTAGAATGACACCCCAAGGGGCTCTGACATTTCAAGGCTGGGTAAAGCAGGATGTGGCTAAGGAAGACTGAGGTGGGGCTTATAGGGAGGTGAGAGAAAGAGCAGGAGAGAGTGTGTCCCAAGAGCCAAAGGAAAGGGACGGTCTTGTCAACAGTGCTAGAATGGCCATGAGACCAAGTGAACTGAATGTTGAAAAGCATTCCTTGGATTTAGCCATGTGGGGATCTGTGGAGATCTTCTCATGAAGGATTTCAGTAGAGTGGTGAAGACAGATAACAGCAAGCTGAGGATGGCGTAGGAGGTGAGAAGACAAATGCATGCATCTCCTTGAAGGAGCTTGACTAAGAATGGAAGAAGAATGTGATAGGAAATGCTTCAGTGGCCCCAGACTCCAGCCTGCAGCTAAGTGTCATACTCAGATGACATAGGTACCAGCATGGCCATCAGAGTGGATAGATGGATAAGATGGAGGGAGTCCTCCTGGGCCCCTCTGACCTGCCCCTGTGGCCAAGGGACCAGGAACACCTATGTGCTCCAACGAGACGGCTCAGAGTTGCCAAGGGGATTGTCACCGCAACCACCTAGAGGATGCAGAAGCAAATACCCAAGACCACAGGCTCCAGTGGTGCCAGCACATTGGCAACCCACGGAAATGGATGGAGCCAAACACACACACACAACGATGCGAGTACGTCTAAGAACACAGCAGCCAACTGGAGGGACTCAATGGCCAGAGCTGGAACCACTTAAGCAACAAAATAAATAAAGTGCTATTGGATTATAAGCCAAGCTATAAAATCAATATCCATGAGTCCATACTGATACGAATAAGTAAATAAGGAGACAAATCTCTGGTGCAGATGGGGCATTACTTTTCACTCCTTGTGTGTGGACTGTGCACAGTGACTTCCTTCCAAAGAGCACAGTATGGAAGGGGAAGGATGCCTTTACACTGGAGAAACCTGACATATACTACCTCAGCCAGGTGACCAAGGTCAGTATCAACAGCGATAAGGCATATCGATACTGTGTACCCTTGATGTAATGTGGTAAAAATGGAACTTTCCTTCTGTGTTCTTCCCCCTCAAAAGCCATAGCCCCAGTCTCATCATGAGATAAACATCAGATAAATCCCAATAGAGGGATGTTTTACAAAATATCTGACCAATGGTCTTCTAAATTGTCAAGGTCATCTAAAAACAAGGGAGCTCTGAGAAAATGTCACAACCAAGAGGCACCTAAGGAGACATGGTGACCAAATGCAATGCAGCATCCTGGACAGGATCTTAGAGCAGAAAAGAGGCAAAATTGAGGAAATCGGAATAAAGTATGGACTTTACTTAATAATAATGTATCATCATTGGTTCATTAATTGTGACAAATGTACCATACTCATATAAGATCTTAATAATAGAGGAAACAGAGTGTGCAGTGTATGGGAGCTCTCTGCACTAGCTTCACAATAATTCTGTAAATCGAAAACTGTTCTAAAATAAAAAACGTTTATTAAAAACACAAAACAGATGGCATCAGATGAAGTGTGCTTCAGGGCTCTACACGTCCCTGGAGATACTCTGACCAGCCACTCTGCAACAATCACCAGGAAGGATCCCAAGGATTTGAGATGAATTCAAAGATCCTGTCTTTCTCCTCCCACTTACCTCCTTAAAGTCACCTAAGACACCCTCTCCTTTTCATTCAGATTCTAACATGCACAAAAACAGGAGAAAAACAGCACTCTGAAAATCAATTAATTATCAAAGCTAATGAAAAAGCTTAAAACACTGGACTTTGATTATTGGGTTGGACCCATCCGATGGGGTAGAAACTGGGGACAAACAGAACAGTCTTGGGGAAATAAGGAAGCTCCATCCATGTTGCACAACTGAATGTATTGTGAGTAAAGGCGCGACTCCTTTGTCCTTGGGGCACGTTCAGGATTCTTAGTCTGTGTGCAGCGTGCACCTGCCCCCACAGGCTGATGAAAACTCCCTAGACCAGAAATGGCATAAAGTCATCTGAGGCCTCTGCCAGGATGCCAAGACACAAATGACATGTAGAGACCCCATGTAAGCAAGTCCACAGAAGAAAGGGAGGATGTGGGGAGGAAGGTTGTCCTTACTTGGTAGAGTTCCTTGTCATGCATAAAGGTCTACCACTCAAATTCCCTCCACTCTGGATGTGCAGACCATACTGCAGCAAGCTGGAATGAAGAAATCCATACCTGCTTGTGAGCCATCCTTAAGGGGACCCTCAACCAGAGACCCCAACTATGTTGGGGTTACTTTCCTCGGAGCGGAAGAAACTGAGAGACCAGCACTGAGCATTCCTAGTGCATCCTATAATGCCCTCAGAAATGATGCCGTTAATTTTTCTCCTTATTTTTCCATGTTCAGATGGGAAATTAGACCACCCACTGTTCTCTGCCTTGGGAGATGGAGGAGCAAGGAGGGGATGAGGATCAGGGAGCATTACTTAATATGCAGCTAATTGTAGACAAAAGGCTAGGGAGTCCAAACTAACTGATGTTGTGGGGTACTATAGATACTTGAATAAGCAAGCGTGCAAGACCAGGTAGCAGGGCCTGCAAGACAGGAACCATGCCTTGCTAGGGAACACCAGATAAGGAAATGCAGCCAGTGGCCAGCAACCCACTCCCTTGCTCGTGATCGGGAAGCTTTGTTCCAAGTATAGAAGGAGAGTGGAACGAGGTAACTCACAAACTCTATCTGAGCCCAGCGGTTCCCATCCTTCTCGCCCACCTTCTGATTCTGAATCAGGAGCTCTGGGGGAAGCGGGGGGAGTTTATTCATTTGAATTTCTAGCAAGCTTCCAAGTGGTGCTGCCTGTTGGACCAAGGACCACACTTTGTGTTGTATTGATATGGAAAATAAATAAATAAATAAATAAATAAATAAAGCAGTGAGCAGGGTATAGGCAGGCATTCTTATGCATCTCTTTCCCCAGCTCAGTGTATGTGCTTCCTCTCTGCCTGTCAGAAGCAGCCACGTTACCTAAAGATGTAAGATGGTTTGAGAAAGAATGAAAAGAACAAAAAGTTGTAGCCTGTAGGGGATTCATGAAAAAAAATGCTCCCATCCTGTCCAGTGCAAAGTCACTCTTTAAGACTCTGCCCCCAGGATCTGCCTTCTTGAGTTCAGAGATAAGCTTTGACTTAAACTGGTGAATTTTTTAAATGGGGGTGGGGGGTTAGTAACAAACAAGGACTGAATTGAACACATTCGTTGAAAATCTGATGAATTATTGAACACTACATCTGAAACTAATGATGTACTATATGTTGGCTAATTGAATTTAAACAAAAAAAGAAAAGAAAGAAAACCTGGGTACCACTGAAGAGGTAAGAGCTAGTTTCCTTCCCCTACCCTAGTTAGGAGGTTGGTTAGCAAGCAAGCCCTAACAATGCTGTTCTCATGGTGTCTGAATATAAGTTGGCATTCACATAACACCCATTGAAGGAGCAGACCATAATCTCATCTATTGCGCATTTCTTCGAAAGTGGTTGCTTATCTCCTAATCTCATGAAATCATTTATTGAACACTTACTAGGTGCCATGTACGCTGGGAACAGACACAAAGGACAAGGCTCTACATTCAAAGGCTCACAATCTAATGAGGAAGAAAGACAAAAAGATGGTCTGTGGTAGTACAATTGGATGTGTGCTGTTGTAAGATGTATTTGCAGAGAGGGATCTCAACCCAGGTTGAGAGTTTTGCCAAAGGCTTTCTGCAAGAACTGACATCTGAACCAAGATCTGCAGGACAAGAAAGAGTTGGTCTATGTTATGGACTGAATTGTGTTTCCCCCCAAATTCATTTGTGGAAGCCCTAACCTCCAGTGTGACGGTATTTCGAGGTGGGACCTCTGGGAGGTAATTAGGGTTAGATGAGGTCGTGAGGGTGGGGCTTTGCGAAGTTGGGATTAGTGGCTTTGTATAAAAGGAAGAGAGAGAGAGATCTAGTGTTGGGATCTGTGAGAAATAAATGCTTATTGTTTCAGCCCCCGGTCTATGCTATTTTGTGATAGCAGCCCAAGCAGAGTCCCAGAGGGATAGGAAGCTAGCCTTGTCCTGGGAGCTACCAGCCCTTCCAGATTCCTGAATCCCAGGGCTCCCATATTCCTGATACTACGAGGGAGGTGACCGTGACAATGACAATTAGAAGATCAAAGCGAAGATACCCAAGAGCTGGAATGCACACTACCAACCATGATTAGTATATGCATTCAAGGAAGGACAGGTTCAATGAACGCTGAGCAGGGGGCAGGTGGCGTGAGGATTTCTTGGAGTGGGTGTGGCAGCAGAGGGGAAGGGCAGTGGCCTAAGGCCAGGAATGGAATCCAATACATGCCCACTTTGCATTCCATTGTAAAATGAGCATGACCGATTCTCTCCTCTCATCCCCTCTGCCGAAGTTTGCTTTCCACAGGAAACTGTTTAGGGACATGTATTTGCTTGAGGCAGGTTGGAGAGGCCATGGCTTTGGTAAATGTGCATGGAGCTCATTCAAACTGGATGGATTAAAGTACATTTTGGCCAAAGGATTCTCAAAAGCCTTTGCCTGTCTGGTTACATGGAGGCAGCGCTGCTGATCATCTGACTCCCTTCCACGTGCTGGGCTGTACATCTATGGCAACCTTTTAGGGCACTTACCCAGCAAAAAAAGAAAATTATGCATTGAAGAGGAGGCGTGATGTGCAGGAGAGAGACAACAGCGTCTCTATTAAACCACTTAGCACCACCAACCTCAGCCACTTGGGGCCGGAAAAGATGGTGTGTCTGAAGGATGGTGTTTAAAAAAACGTGTTCCAAGCATGTACAGAAATAGTTTTTTTCTAACAATTAAGAAACACTTTCAGATACTTTGCTGTGGTGGGGTATTTCAGAAACATTTGTGTCTTTAAATGCCAGATTCCTCAGACTGGTTATTGCAGAAGTATGAAGAAAAAAAAAAATTTCTATTTGAAGAAATTTGTTTCGGAATGCATTCAAGCAGTAGTGGTTTGGCATGGGGAATTTTTCATTCTTTTTCAACCTCTTAAAGGGATGCACGAGTACCTTGGTACCCTCAAGGAGCTTAATGACCAGCCCCCTACTTACCTCTATAGTCTCTTCTCTTGCAACTCTTCAGTTGACCTCTTACACTAATATATGGCCACAATGTCAGTAATTAGCCAAATGTTTCATGCTGTTGGGTGCCTTTGTTTCTGCCTTGTTCCCTTTTTACCACTGCTTGCCTGGTGAGCCCCTTCCTACATCTTCTGAAATAAACAGAGACATGACTTCCTCCAGACTCTGCGGGATAAGAAAATGACTCATTTTCTCTCTTCTGCAGCAACACCTTTGAGTTTGGTCCCTACTCTTGGCCACTTGGGCAGTATAGATGAGCTTCTGCTCTTCTCTTCCTTACCTTATAAAAATGGAGAGTCAGAAACAGCTTGAGAACATGACCCCTTGTTGCTCACCCACCCCCAGACACACAGCTTCCCTGGCCCTTCCACGTGCTTATTCCAAAGCTGCCTCATGCTTAAGTGGGTGTGTTCCTTATCTGGTGAGCCTCAGTTCTGTGTATGTTCTCTGGATGGATCCATTGGTACATGGAGGCACGTATAATATCTGACAGTCATGGAGTGCTTTATGCAATGAGCTTAACAAATGAATTTTTTCTTACTCCCAATCTTTACGGGCCTGGGCTTAGGGAGGCAGGGGGAACCAAAAGATCAGCCTCGTATTGGCCAACTAGCCAAGAGTAAGGATTGAATTCTAGGCGTTCTGATGAGCACTTAATGGCATCCAACACAAAGTGCTGTAGGAGCACAGAGGATGGAGTTGCTGATCTTGCCCAGGGAACCAAGAGGGCTTCACAGAGGAGGTGCCCAGTGCAATCACTGCATCCACGCCAGTGTCGCCCAGACAGCCACGTGAGGCTTGTTTGTTGTTTTGGTCGGACATGGATGAATATACCTTTTAATGTTTAATGATAATAAATAGTACAGGTATGATGTGGATTTGGCAAAAATTCAAAGAACCCAAGTCTATTACATGTCATTCTATTTGCTTAGTTGATGAACACTATTCTGTTTTCAAATATTAATTCATTTGAGCTTCATAACAATTCTATGATGTAGGTACTATGCTATTTCTAGGTCCAGAGGACAGAGGACACTAAAGCATGGAAAGGCTGGATAATTTACTCGAGGTCATAGAACTAGCAAGGGGCGGTTGGGATGTGAACCCAGGCAGCATGGGGCTGGAGCCCATGCACTCAGCTACTATCATGTGCTGCCTCCTGAGCAGATAGAGTGACTAACCATGAACTCAAGGAGGCTGGGGGCCATCTCTCTCTTTTTTTTTCCTCCACTGTATATCCAGTCCCGAGCTTACAGCATGGCACCTAATAAGAGCTAAGTATTAAACACTTTTGAAGAAATGGATGATAGAAACAATAAAAAGAACATTTCTTTGATTGCACTAATCACACTCTTGTATATTTCTGCTTACATATTTGTCTTCCTGTCAGACCTTGAGATTTTTAAAGACAACAAGGGGATCTTATTCATCTCAGAATCCTCTCAGGTCCAGCACACACCTGTATTTGCTCAGTGAATTCATTCATTCAAGAGATAGGTATTTAGGGGCACCTGGGTGGCTCAGTTGGTTAAGCATCTGCCTTCGGCTCAGGTCATGATCCCAGGGTCCTGGGATCGAGCCCCGCATTGGGCTCCCTGCTCAGCAGTGAGTGTGTTTCTCCCTCTCCCTCTCCCCCTCCACCTGCTTGTTCTCTCTCTCTCTCTCAAATAAATAAATAAAATCTTTAAAAAAAAAAGAGAGAGAGAGAGATGTATTTAGTGCTTTGAAACTAGATATCACACAGTAGAAGGTCCATAAATGGTGCCATAATGAGGTTGTAAAAATTGGGGGAAGAATTCTTTTTTAATCAAAGATGATTAGCACATCCATCGAAGGTCTATCCCTGTGCCTGGCCATCCTCACAACAGAGGTAATTCCCTCTAAGAAAGCCAGACTGTCACAACAGAGAAGCTGACAGAGCAACCATGTTACATGTTACAAAGAAACACAATATTATGTTGATTCCCCTAAAATGAACTTCAAAGTCATCTTTTTTTTTTGAAACTTTAACTTACACTCACTTTTTCAAGGGCAGCTCTGTGATTTAACATGAGTGTGCCCGTAAATCAATCAACTCACATTATGCACATATATCTCATAGGGATGCCCACAAGAAAGGGCACAGAGCATTCTTATCAGACATTTCATAATTCTTCTGACAAAACTATGTGATGGTTACCCTTTCCATTATCATTAGTGACATTATCCAATGGAGTATGGTACAGAAGAGTGGAGAAGAAATGAACTTTAAAATTGGACCCACATGGGTTCAAATTCTAGTCTCCTGTATCTAGTTTTCTCCCCCTTAACACGTGACTCAACCTTCCTTTCCTTCCCTGCAGAAAAAAATGGAAATAATAATGTCCATGTGCATGGGGCATTGTGAGGTAACATATGCCAAATGTCAGACACATAATAGCTCTCATATAAAAATTATTTTCTTTACTTTTCCCCCATGACCCTTGGTATTCATAAAAAAATTGTCATCGCCATACTACTAATAAGAAATATCTAATCTAGAAAAGATATGCCTTGCCAGTGTCTTGACCCTTTGAGTCAACCACACAAGGAGTCTGGTCATCCAGGATATTAAGAAGGAATAGCAATTAAAATAGAATAATAGGAGGGATTGACCCCCAAATCCTGGGTTTTCTTGGTGCATTTTAGTGAGTTCTTTGAAAACTCCACAAAAGGAATTCCCATCGCACTGTTCCTGGGGAGAGTGATGCAATCTCCAGGAAACTATATATAAAATATGCATATATGCACATACTCAATATATTATAGTTTTTAAGAATGTGCACCCTAGAGTCAGACTACTTTAATTAAAACTGAGATGTCAACATGTATCAGCTGTGTGTCCTTAGGAACTGTATCCGACTTCCTCATGCCTTGGCTTTGTCATTTGTAAAAGGGAGATAGGCATTGTACCTATCTTCTAGAGTTGTCTGGAGGATTGAATGAAATAATGCATGGAAAACACATAAGACAGTGCCTAACATGTTGGAAGTGTCCAAGAAATTGTCCACATTCAGGTATCAACAGGGTTATCTGGGTGATAGGATGATGGTCAATTCTCACTTCTTCATATTATTATGCATTTGCAGTCATTTACCCTTTCACACATAGCCAAACCTTAATGCAGTTTCAATTTGAGAGATGTCTTTTTTTTTTTTTTTTTTTTTTAGTGAGCAACCTTCAATTCAAAGGGTGGGAGAGAATTGGAGACTTACACAGAGCCAAAGGGTGGAATCCAGAAAGAACCAGCAATTGAACATTGGGAGGTGCAATCTAGAGCAATTCTTAGGGGGAAAGTAGCTGCAAGAGCTTTTTAATAGATGGCCTGACACTGCAGTCCAATGAGGTGAAAAAATCTTTAGAGTAGGGTCCAGACTCAAACACAGGCAAGTGGTCCTGTAGGCAGCATGAATGAGAGATGCTGGCAGGTCATAATCAACAGAAGTGGTGGGAACTCCAGAGACCTGGACAGTACCTACCTCATCTAAAGAAGACAGCCACCACTGGCTCTTGCTTGTTGTAGCCATGCTTCATTTCCAGATCTTATGATTTTTGAAGAGAACTCAAAAATCTGGAATTTTATGTAAAATACCCCGAATTTTAAATGTTGGAAACCACTCTCAATTTTTAAAAATATCGAAAGCTAAACAAAGATGTCATGAAGCCATGTGTTTGCAACCAATGTATTAAAGGCTCATCTCCATCCTAAAAAATTCAATAGAGGAAGTGGAGAAAGTTCATATAAAACCCAACAAGGTACGTGAGAGATGCCCAGGGGATGGCAAAATAGAAGGAGCAGAAGGATCTGCGTTCTTGATGACATTGTTGAGACAACAAAGCAATCCTGGCACTACCTGTCTCCTGTCTTGTTAAAGAAAAAAAACAAAACAAAACAAAAGAATAAATGTTTAATGATTTTATCCACTATCAACCAGGTTTTCTCTTACTTGCAGCTAAATGCACCCTTATGTACATACAATGCAGAAGAAGATTAATCTGGATAACAATCTGGAGAGAAAGTTGAAGATGGAGATGAGCATTGCCTCAAAAAAATCTGTCTGCTCATTCAATCATCTTACAAATATTTATTGTGGGAACTTCCCATGCCAAGCACTGGGCTGAATGCCAAGGGTTTCAGAGTTAAGTCAGATTCAATCTCTAGGAGCGCACACATGGAGGCATTTGCAACTCATCTTCATGGACCAAAAGGAAAAAGAGAACTAGCTTAAAAGCCCAGGCCATGTGAACGGGCTGCCTACAGGTACAATCCTGAGGGCAATTTCATGCCAGGTAGGACAAAGAAATAAATCTATAGACAGGCCTGTGGCTTGCTGCCAAGAACGTGGAACCTGGGTACAAACATCAAGGGTGGAGTGTTCAAACGTGGCCCCCATGCCTTAGTTATGAGGCATTTTCATCTGGCTGTTACCTGGAAGGCCCTGGCCCTGGTCTCTGTGCCACTTTCTTGTACGGCCTACTTTGACAGAGTGATTTAGTGCCCTCCCTTCTCAGATCCTCCCTGGGCCTGGGAACAAATAGACAAGCAGAGTGTATGGCCTGGAGAGAAGCTGGGGAAACTGGGGTGATCTGGGAGGAGAAAACTGGCTGGGCATCAATCCCCTTCATAGAGATGAGCAGGGAAGGGAGTTGTTACTGGCTCTGTCCTCCGTCTGTCTCTCTTCCCTGTGATCTCCCCGACTACACTCTTCCCACGTAGACACTGAGCCCTCTGTGGGAAGCCTGAGGCTGGTCCAACAGTCTCAGAAAGCCGAGGAAATTAAAAGGCAAGGGCCGGTGGTGTTCAAAAGGAAAGAACTTCCTTACCTCCTGTTTCTAAGTCCTCATGCTCAGAAGTGGGAGGTGGGCAGGTGGCAGGAAGGACAAAATAGAGAATTGCTTCCAAAAAGAGCCCTATTTCCTTCTGCAAAGGCCCTCTCCAATTAACCCGAGGGCAGGGTGTTTTTTGGGGGGTTGGTTGGGTTTGGTTTTTTTTTTTTTTTTGCCTTTCTTCCTTGAACCAGGGTTTGCCTGATATGGTTGGGTCTGGGCAGCATTTCACATTTAAGCACAGAGAATACTGTTGTTAAGGTCTCCTAGAAAGTCCCAAGGCCTAAGGTTGCAGAACTGGAAGTGAATTTAAACACCATCCAGTCTTAATGCTTCCTTGGCCCCAGCTTATGCTTCAATCCACTCTGCCAAATCATGTATCCACTCTGCAAACATTTCTTGAACGCCTGCTGTGTGGCAGGCCCCAGGTATAGAACAGTGAACAAATCAGGCAAAGGTCATCCCCCTCATGGAGCTCACCTTTGAACGCCATGTGCTTGTCCTACCCTCGTCTGAGTAAGAACATGAGATCTTGTGACCTCTGGGGCCAGAACATCGCTTCCTGGGACAAGTCTGATGTCTACAAGGCTCCCTCCTCCATTGAATCAAAATATGCATCTCAGTCTTCCTTCACATGCATTGAGTGTCTACACGGCTCCAGAGTATTCAGCTTGAAACTTGCCTCTACTCATTGTTTTATACTCCTCATGATTACTCTGTAGGGAAAATATTTATTCTCATCTTACAGATGGGGAGCAGAGTCCTAGAGAGACTCCACAACTTGGCCAAGGCCACTCCATTGGCAATGGAAGAGCCAAAACTGGAATACAGACCCTCCCACTGAGATCAGATTCACTAGTCAAAGGCAATCCAGGACATTCTTGCTGGGTCCTGTCCAGCTAGAGGAGGGAACAATCTTCCTCCCTAAGATGGATGCATTCTTGGAATGAAAGGGGGTTGACCCCAGCTGACTGTGATTAATTCAGGAAAGGGGCAAAGAACATTTCTCCCTTCAATACCCCTGTTTATATACAGGAGCCTACAGAGAGGAAAGTTCCCCACTGTATTGCTGCCCAGAGGGAATCTCCCCGCTCTGCCCCAAATTTGTCCTCAAGGACCCTGTGAAGCCTGCAGACCCATACTTTGCCAGAAAGTCCTATACTCCTTAGGAATGACTCTTAAGCAAGAGTGCTGGAGAGTGGGGAGGAGAGCCAAAAGAGAGCACTCCCTCCCCCCACCTCACCCGGGACAAGCAATGAATCACAAAGGTGATTGCAAGGACTCTTGACCAAAATGCTCAGGCTCACGGGGATGGTCTAGAAGGACCTTAGCATTGCTTCTCCTTTCATTCAAACAGCCTGTACGGTGGTTCAGGGACTCAAATCTCAGGGTGCTCTGGTGCAGCCTCCTCATTTTACAGATAGGGAAACGGAGGCTCAGAAGAGGGCCTAAGGTAACAACAGCCAGTAGGCAGAAGCCTAAAGAGAAGGGGTCAGCGGTTTGGGAAGATGTCTCAGGCATTGTTTGGTCTGATGTCACATCAGTTGGGAATTCAGTAGATGGCTGGACTTAGCCCAGGGGAGCAATAGAGTCTTTGTGGCTGTCAGGAGGAAGGCACTGACCAGAGTGCTTGGAGTGACTCAGACTAAGCTGTGTGACCTTTTTTTTTTTTTTTTAAGATTTTATTTATTTATTTTATCAGAGAGAGAAAGAGCACAAGCAAGGTGGGTGGCAGAGGGAGGAGAAGCAAGCTCCCCGCTTAGCAGGGAGCCCAATGCGGGGCTCGATCACAGGACCCCGGGATCATGACCTGAGTCTAAGGCAGACGCTTAACTGATGGAGCCCCCCAGGAGCCCCTCAAGCTGTGTGACCTTTTTTTTTTTTCCTAAAGATTTTATTTATTTATTTATTTGAGAGAGAGAGAATGAGAGAGAGAGTGAGCATGAGAGGGGGGAGGGTCAGAGGGAGAAGCAAACTCCCTGCCGAGTAGGGAGCCTGATGCGGGACTCGATCCCGGGACTCCAGGATCATGACCTGAGCCGAAGGCAGTCGCTTAACCAACTGAGCCACCCAGGTGCCCGCTGTGTGACCTTTAAAAAGTTACTGAACTACTCTGTTCAGCATCCTCATCTGTAAAATGTAGATAGTAATGAGAGTAATATTACTTCAGTCGTTGAGTTGGGCAGATTACCTGGAATACTCCAAGAAAAGCATTTAGCACACAGCCTGGCCATAGTAAGGGCTCAACAAATAGGGGCTATGATTATCATCCCGTCCATCCATTTTAAAACCTATTTCACTATACAAGAGAGAACTAAGACTCATGAGAGACAGTGGAGGCCAGATTTGTACCTGGGCTTATTCAGGTTCCAGGGCCTGTGCACTTACCACTACTCCGTGTCTGGGAGCATAAGACGGCACCATTTCCCATCTAAAACACTGGCCACATGGACCCCCCCATTTTCTGTCCACACATCCGTCTCCACCGACTGAGAACTCCCCAAGAGCAGGGA
Source organism: Leptonychotes weddellii (assembly GCF_054177405.1). Lineage (NCBI taxonomy): Eukaryota > Metazoa > Chordata > Mammalia > Carnivora > Phocidae > Leptonychotes > Leptonychotes weddellii. The sequence continues at coordinate 147,895,542 of NC_138373.1, read as the reverse complement.
GCTACCCATCGGGCTCATTACTCATCCCTAACATCCCAGTACCTGTGGGTTCTCAGTGTTGGTTGAGTAACTAATTGAAGGGAAAACAGCATGCGTTACAGATCATGACACTTGGAAGAAGAGAATGAAGGCGAGAGATGGCCGTTCACACCCACTCCTGCTCCCTCCTTCCTGATGACTTCTCTCTCTCTCTCCCTGTCCCTTCCTTCCATTATTGAGAAGACCATAGAACCAGCGCCTTATGGAAACCATCTTTCCTCTTTAATTTCCTTGTGTTATTTCTACCTCTGGAGAATTCATTTTTGGCTAGGTGTCATACCTCTTCCACACCCCCTCTACAGCTAACAATCTCCTCATCACCCCTCAAAACCCAACTGAAATGCCACTTTCTCTGTGGAGTCTTCTCGACTCCATCAAGGAATGTAAGTCCATGCTCCCTGTGTTCCTGCAGGTGTTTGTTGTTCACAGCTCTGCTCTGGCATTTACTGGGCTGAAACCTCTGCCTGCCCCCAGTGCTGTGTCTGTCCTCCTCCCCCTAAATCACCTAAGGCAAAGCCTGAGTCTTCCTGTCTCTACCTATAGCATTGAGCCCAGAGACTGGCATCTAGAAGGTGCGAGGACATTGATTCATTAAATGAATGAATGAATGAAGACCAGAATGTGCCCAGTTCTTTAACAGAAGAGCTGTTATTCTGAAGTGAGCAGCTTTCAGACATTCAGTAGCTACCTCTTAAGTGTAGCTACTGCGCTGGGCACAGTTTGAGGCCTGGAGCTCAGGCCTGAAGGAAGCAAGAGAAGTAAGAGGCAAGTACGGAAATAAAGAAACAAGAGATTTTAGATAGTGATGAGGGCCGTGGAGGAAATAACCCAAGGGGTTTAAGAGAGAGTCACTGCGATGATAAGGGGTCAGGGTGGCCTCTCCGAAGAGGCAATATATGAGCTGAGACCCAAATGACCACAGGAGCTGCTGGGAAAGATCAATGGGCAAACCTATGCCAGGCAGAGTGAGCATCGAGCAGAAGGGCTCTTAGGAAATGCAAGCTTGTCATGTTGGAGGTACAGGACGCCTGGCAGGGTAGAGTGAAGGGAGGGTGGAGAAAATGAGCCCAGAGACTCTGTAAGGGTCAGATTCTTAGGGCCTCATTGGCATGGTAAGGGAGTTTGAAGAGTTTTACCCAGAAGAGTGACTGATCTGCCTTATGTCTTTGAGAGATCACCATGACCGAGGAGAGAAAATGGGTTTTTGAAGCCATAGCAGGAGTAGACACGGGAAACCCAGTTAGGAGGCCATTCCGTTAGTCCAAGTGTGAGTTGATGGCAGCTGGTCCAGGATGTGCCAGTGGTGTTGGAGAGGAGGTGAGATTCAGGAGCTATAGCGGAGGTAGAGCCTACAGAACCTGCTGGTGCACTCAGAGTGGAAGGTGGTGGTTGTTTGCACGGATGTATTTCTGTATGAGAACCTTGCCATTACTCCAATGCTTACAGAGAGGACCCTCTCCATTTTGCACCTCTCCATCCAAGGAAGGTGTTCCAGAGTGAAATCTGCCAGCACACCCAGCCCCTTCCTCCCATTCCCCAAGCCATCTTCGCTTCCCTCTTGCATCTTTTCCTCTTCAAAAGCACTGCCTGAGCCTACGAGTCATTGCTATTGATTTATCTAACAAAATGCAATTTGGGAAAAGCTGGTTTACTTTTTTTAAAGCATCGTTTGTACACAGGAAAGCACGACATGGGGGATGATGGCTTCCATGGAAAGCTATCCCATCTTGGGCATGGTGAGGCACGGCACAAGCCCAGAGTGCCGGGGGGAGGGTTGGGGACGGTAACATTTTAATAAAGTGCTGATTTCGGATGGGATTTCATGTCTTGGAGAGAAGTGGCTCAAGCCAATTGCATGCCTCTTTGCCTCGTGTTTGCCAAAGCCCTTTGAGGAGGTTGAGAGCCGCATTACTACAAGAACCTATTGTAGATTGCACACCATTGAATCCCCAGTCAGCCTCTGAAATTGATTTCTTGCACTTTATTTTCATGGTTTAAGTAACAGATGGAGGCTGATGGCAGCTTGTTGACCAAAATCGGAAGATGGAAAACATACCGCATCTCCTGAGCACCCGTTCTTTCCATACTCCCCCCATTGGTCTACATTTGGCAGGCGAAGCCCCTCCCCAGGTTTTCAGACCAATTATGCTCTCAGTGTATACACAGCATCTATTTATTTTTCTCATTCAAACAAAATGTATTTATTGAATGCCTCCAAATGCTCTGGAGTTGTAGCCGTGAGCGAGAGGCAGGGTCCCTACTCTCATGGAATGCACACTCGAGTAGGGAAGGAGAATGAAATGACAGATAAGATGATTTCACAGAGTAGTGTATGAAGGAAAATATGACTGATGACTATGGAGTGACTCTCGGACAGGGTCTGCAAACATTTTCTATAAAGATCCAGACAGTAAATATTTTTGGCTTTGTGGGCCATATGGCCTCGATCACAACTCCACAACTCACCTGTTGTAGGATGAAAGCAGCCACAGACGATATGTAAAGGAATGAGGAATAAAACTGCATTCACAGAAACAGGTGGCGGGCCCATGGGCTACGGTGTGCCAACCCCTACTCGAAGGGAATGTGGGAGGAATATTTAAAAGGGTGCACGGAAATAGGGTGATATTTAAGCTGAAGTCTAAATGGTGAGAAGGAACTTGCCACATAAAGATTAAAAGGGAAGGTGTTCCAGACAAGGGAACAGCACGTGCAAAGCTCTGAGTCATGACCATTTCAGGAACAGAAATGTCCACCCATGTGGTGGAGCAAAAGGAAGAGGAAGGTCACCGGTAGGCAGGGATCGGCTACAATGGTCCATAGTCCAAGATGAGGCCTCACACATAGTAAGCATTCAATTAACTAATTATGGCTCTATGAAAGCAAATTTAAGGAGTTCTAGGCTATTACCCAAATAATTTAGACAAAGTTCGACAGTCTTCATTCAGCTCTGTGTGCACCAGTCATAGCCACAAGAATCTTTACTCCTGTGATCAAATTCCCACCTAGAACCTCATTTCCATCATTTATCTTTCAGCCTTGTCTCCTATTAAGGAGCCCACCTATGCCCAAACCCTGCCTCCATAACCTAGCTTGAGCTCCCAGATCTTCCAAAACCAGGGACTGACTGAAACCTAAGGGATTCTTGCCTCTGCTCCCCTAGAAGAGAGGGCCCTGCTTTGTGCTAGCTGCTGACCAGTGAAGACTCGTTACGTAGTCACTAGACTAGGCACATTAACAAATATTCTAAGTCTCCTCCTTCCAGGTACTTCCACATCCCCTGAAAGTTATATTATCAGTGACATGCATTAGCCAACGAACTGTAAACAGATAAGGCATGAGTAACTTCCAGGTAGGAGCTTTAAGAGCCAATGTACAAATTGCCACATCTCTCTCTCTCCAGCAGCACAAAAGTGCAGCTTCTGTCAAGAGGGAGCCCCCTTCTCATCCAGGTTGGACATATAGTATTAACAGAAATGGCCTTGTGTTGGGGCGCCTGGGTGGCTCAGTCGGTTGGGCGACTGCCTTCGGCTCAGGTCATGATCCTGGAGTCCCGGGATCGAGTCCCGCATCGGGCTCCCTGCTCGGCGGGGAGTCTGCTTCTCCCTCTGACCCTCCCCTCTTTCATGTGCTCTCTCTCATTCTCTCTCTCTCAAATAAATAGATAAACTCTTAAAAAAAAAAAAAAAAGAAATGGCCTTGTGTTGTGTTGAGGCACTCTAATGTCATTGTTGTAACCGTAGCACAACCCACTCCATCCTGACTAATACAGAGATTAGTACTCAAAGGAAGGGATGGCCACAACAAAAGATCTAAAATACGTTACATTGACCCAGAAGTTGGACAGTGGGTGACTCAGGATGTCCAAAATTAAGAGAGCAAGCCAGAGGACTACAGAAACACAGCAAATCTAGGAAACCCAACTGCTAAAGAGTTGTAGATATGACTATTGGCTCACGGGAACCACTACAGGTTAATTCTGGCCTCTAGAAGCTCACATGCTGTGGACAGCTCAGCCACATAAATAAGTAAGTACAGTACATTGTGTAACAAGTGCCATGATGGAGTTGTCATAGGAACAAAGTAACGTGGCATCGATAATGCATTTAATTATACAGTCGTAGTAACAGTAAATGGCAGGCTATGTTTGGTAGGTCGTGCAGACTCTATGAAGGTAGGGATTTGTCTGCCTGATTCTCTGCTATATCCCTGAGCCCTACTAGGCACTGATGAGTAGATGTTCCATAGATTCTTGTTGAATGAATAAATTTTGAATCTCAGAAATACGGTGGTGAAAGAGTATTTCAGGCAGAGGCAAGAGCATATGCCAAGGCATGAAGCTTAACTTTATAATCTAAGGAGTTCCACTTGTCTGGATAATATGACACTCCCAGGATGAGAAGGAGGCTGAGGGAGACATGGGGGAAGGAGTCAGGATGATCGTGGAGAAGTAACCTGGGACCCGGATTTGCAGACCCTGACACCAGGCTACTCAAGGTTAAATACCTACAGGGATAGGGAAGAAAATGTGAGCGTGTGAAGCCGTAGGTTAGGACAGTATGTGCTGGTAGAAAGCTGGCCAAATTCATGAACTATTGGGTGCGTGTTCCTCCTAAAGGCTTTCAATTTGGGATGTTGACAAATATTGTCATGACCAATACAACATGTCTTTAGGCCACAGGTCAGTTGTAAGACACCAATTTTCAAATCCTGCTAAGAGAGACAATCAGAAGACAACTAGGGCTTCAAGAAAAGAGTACAAGTCTCCAATCCTTGTCCATAATCTTAACATTCTAGAAGCTGACAACTGAAGGCTTTTCATGAGTTTGGCCCAAACCCATGTGGCAGCAAACACTGCCTGAACTTACATGAGGCTATTCATAGTCTTCATTTTTCCCTCTTCATGTGACTATTCATACATTTCACTCTGTGTGTGGGATTATGGGGTGCTGCCTGAAGTACCTTGTTAGACCTACATAATATGCTGTATCTTGTTTCTCTTAAACCCAAAAGATTCTGAATTTTTGGAAGACTCAAAGTTTTGGATCAAGGATTATGGACCCCTAACAGGATCAGCTTCATAATCTTTTGGTAGAAAGCTCTGACAGCTGGGCCAATGGTAAACTGAAGGAAGGAGTCAAGAGAGCTGCTTAGGGAGCTGTGGGCAAACCATTGGTGAAAATTATTGAGAGCTGCTCCAAGATGGATATGCTGGAAATGGAGGGGCTTGGGGGATATTTCCCAGTTGGAGCAACACAAATTAGCGCCTGACTGGAGGTGGGAGGTAAGAGAGGAAGGAATCCAGGATGAGTCTCATGCTTCCAGCTTGTAAGAGTGGACAGATGGTGAGCCATCCACTACAAGAGTAAATCCAGAATGATTAGAGTTAAGGGAATTAAAATTATAAATGCCAGTTTGGACCTGTACATGTGAAGTTCTTCTGCACCCTGTGGTTGGAGATGGAAATGTGGATCTCGAGCCCAGGCAAGAAGCTAGTGACAGAGTACAAATTTGGGAGGTGTCATGGTTTATATAGTGTCCCACGAAAAGATATGTCCAAGTTCTAACCCTCCGTAACTGTGAGGGTGAATTTGTTTGTGGATACAGTTAATTTAACGATTTTAAAATGAGATCATCCTGAACTAAGAGCCCTAAATCCAATGACTGCTGTCTAAATAAGAGATAGGAGAGGGAGATTTGAAACCCAGAGAGAACACAGAGGAAAGGAGAAATCAGAGTGATTGCCAAGGATGTCAGAGCCACTTGAGGCTAGAGAGAGGCATGGAACAGATTCTCCCTTAGAACTTCCACAAGGAACCAACTCTACTAACACCTTGATTTTGGACTTCTGGCCCCAAAACTGTGAGAGAATAAATTTCTGTTATTTTAAGCCACTCAGTTTGTGGTAATTTGGTATAGGAGCCCTAGGAGATGAACACAGAAGACTTCAGTCATGCAAGGCATTTTCAGCCCCAGGATATAGTGAGGAAGGAGAGAGGTGGACCCAAGACAGAAGTCAAGTGACACCAACGTGGCATTGAAAACAAGATGGTAACTAAAGGCAATTGGAGAGGTAAGACAAGAACTGGGAGGGTGGAAGCTCAGAAGGACACTAGCTTCAGTAGGAAGGTGGCTCCACAGTGTCAAATTTTGCAGAGAAGACATATAGAATGAAGGCTGAGAAGAGAATACCAAATTTAGCAATAAGGTCATTGGTGACTTTGAGTTGGAGAAGTTTCAGTAAACTAAGCAATACATAATTTGTGAGAAATGTGAAGTCAGTAGAGAATTCTTCCAAGAAGTTTGGCAGTTGTGAAGGGAAGTAGGGGGCCGTGTCAGTAGCTTGAAAGGCTTTTGATTCAGGAGAAAGGGTTTGCACCCTGGGGAGCAGGAACATGCCCACCGGCTGTTTGTGGGAAGGAGCGTTGGGCAAGGCTGGCAAGGTAGGAGAGAGCAGAGGACATTACAGGTCCATCTGACAGAGAGTTAAATGCAACATTTGGGGCATGGAGTCCAGGGGCTTCTTAGTAGACAACTATTGTGGGGAAGCAGGTACCCACTTAAAAAATAGCTCCCAGCCTCCCTTGCAGCCTAGTGAGAACATGTTCACCAATGGAATGGAGCAGAAGTGGTGCATCTCCTCCAAGCCAAGGTGGATGAGAAGGGGGTATGCCTTTCCTCCCTTTTCCGCCTCACCTCCAACTGGATACAGAGGATGTCACAGCCCTTAGGGATGGCAGCACCACAAAACTGAAAAGGTCTGGGTTCCTGAATCACCACCTGGAGGAAAACCTCCCATTAATAGGAAAACTCACAATGGACTGTCGTATGAGTAAAAAAGAAAGATTGTCTTAAATCACGGAAATATGGGAGGTGATTTGTTTTAGCAACTAGGTGACTCTAATACGATCTGCATATTGTATGTGTCCGGATCTTACACTGCTGGTTTCCTGCCACCTGCCAGAAAGTTCAGCTGCTCCCAGAGTAACTCATTACGGATCACCTGCCTGGCAGTACCTGGCATCTGTCCCACCCTAACCGAAGGTCTTTGGTTTACTCAACATAAATGTGTAATTCCTACTATGTGTAGTACACTGAGCAGGAGACAGGGATACGGCCAAAGACGTAATAAACCCCTGCCTTCGGGGAGCTTACATTTGAATGGGGCACAGAGAAACCGAATAGACTCGTAAGCATGTAACATAATATCAGGTAAGAATATATGATGTTCTATAAAAAAATGAAGCAGAATAAAGGGATAGAAAGTGATGGGTGGGCTGGGGTGCAATTTTATTTTTTTTTAAAGATTTTATTTACTTATTTATTTATTTATTTATTTGAGAGAGAGAGCATGAGAGCGGGGAGGGTCAGAGGGAGAAGCAGACTCCCTGCCAAGCAGGGAGCCCGATGTGGGACTCGATCCAGGGACTCCAGGATCATGACCTGAGCCGAAGGCAGTTGCTTAACCAACTGAGCCACCCAGGTGCCCTGGGGTGCAATTTTAAATGAGTTAGTCCAGGAAGGTCACTTTGAGGATGAGACATTGACGCAGAGATTTAGGCAAAGTGACCAAGCAAGCAAAGAAAAAGCTGGAGGAGAGGCAAGCCGGACAGAGGGAACAGTTCATGCAGGAACCCAGAGAAGAGAATGTGCTTGGCATTTTGGAGGGTGATGAGAAGACCAGTGTGGCATGAGCAGAGTGAGCAAGGTGGAAAGGGCATGACAGGCAAGGCAGAAAGATAAATCAGGGGTCAGATGGCATTGGGTCATGGTGAGGACTTTGAGTCCTTTTCCTTTTCTCTTCTTTTTTTTTTTAATAAAGATTTTATTTATTTATTTGACAGAGCGAGAGAGAGAGAGAGCACAAGCAGGGGGAGCAGCAGAGGGAGAGGGAGAAGCAGGCTCTCCACTGAGCAGGGAGCCCAATGTGGGACTCGATCCCAGGACCGTGAGATCACTATCTGAGCCGAAGGCAGACGCTTAACCCACTGAGCCACCCAAGTGCCCTGAGTCCTTTTCTAAGGAATAAGGAGTGCAGACCCTGTCTCCCAGGCTGGCAGGACTTCTCCCACCACTTCCCAAGAGGCTGCCTGCTCCTTTCCCGAAGACCTGTCCGGCTTCCGGGACCCAGCCCCTGTGCTCCCCCCGCCCCGGGGGGCCCCACCCTGTTAACTCACTCAGAGCTCCCCCCAGGGCACAGAGACGCCAGACTGCAGGGTCCCTTTGCCAAGGACAAGCAAGGTAGAGGAAGTGGCTTTTTCCATGAGAGGTGACTCCTTTGCAGAGAAAGAAAAGTTCATAAGCACACTAGGGAGAAGCATCACCCACGAGGCAGTGAGCACTAAGTCTATATTTGAGCTGAAAAACATGCAGACAGGCGGGCGGGAGCCCAAACACAACTGTTTATGCCTTCTGCGATCTCAAATGAGTAATTTTGCCTCCTGGAGTTGCAGGAAGCTCCTCCAGCTCGGAAACAGAGCCATCTCTCATACTAGAGGGCTGCAAAGCTGCGTGTGAGGGTTTGGGGGCCTCCACAGATGGAAACGCTTCGAACATCCACAGTCACTTGCCTTTGCAAACTATGCTTTGGCCATTCTGTCCATTGGCCCTGTCCACACAATAAGCTGCTGGGGACTGGCCTGTTTTGGTTTACAAATGAGGGCATTCTGGTGCTCAGAGGTGACCGGTTATGTATGCTTGAGGTCACGAACCACACTTAAAAGTCATCATTATCCCCCTGCCTGAAGTCATCCTTGGGTACCTAAAATTCAAACTCCTTCCCATGTTTTAAGAGCTCTTACACGAGGGATCAGCAAACGCTAGCCCGCTGTGTGATTTTGTAAATAAAGTTTTATTGGGAGGAAGCCATGTTCACTCATTGGCACATTTGCTCATTCGCATGTTTGCTCATTGTCTATGGCTGCTTTTGCACTACAGTGGGAAAGTTGAGGAGTTGCTTCAGAGACTGGCCCACAAAGCTGGAAATATTTACCATCTGGCACCTCTAATTTCAGATTTATGGACCCTAGCTCCTCACCATCTGTCCAGACCCACTTTTCCTCTCTTATCTCTCTGCTCTCTCTTCTACCCACTCTTTTCCAGGCACACTGGTCTTAGCCTCGCTTTTCCTGCCCCGGGACCTTTGCACTTGCAATTCTCTCCGAAACACTTCATCATGATTTTCAAACACTGGCTTCCTTTCACATTTCAAGTCTTGCATCAAACACTGACTCCTCAGGGAGGCCTTCCACAATCTCCCTATCTAATAGGGCCCTGGTCCTGCCTCTAAGTCACTCCTCTGCTTTTTTTTTTTTTTTTTTTTTGGTGACATATATAACTTTTTAAGTCATCTTTTTTTAATGTACTTATTGACAGAGTCTCTCACTAGAAAAATAACTCCATGGAAACAAGTACCCTGACTGTTTGGGTCACAGTTAAATCCCTGTTATATAGAATAGTGTCTGAAACATAGTGGATGCTCTATAGTCAAGTGCTAAATGAATGAATGAATCAAAGAATTAATGAGTAAATCATAACTATCCTTGGTGTACATCGGCGTTTCTCAACCTTGGCAGTAGTGATCCTCGGGGCTGAATAATTCTTTGTGGCAGGGGACTGCCATGTGCCCTGTAGAGTGTTGAGCACCATCCCTGATCTCTACACACCATATGTCACCACCACCACTAAACTGTGACAACTGAAAATGTCTCTGCACATTGCCAAATGTCCCCTGGGGTGGCAGGGGGAACGATTCACTCCCAGTTGAGAACCACTGAGATACATGGTTCAAAGCTGCCCTTAGAGCTTAAAATAGAACTATAAGCTTTTACACAAGACCACAATCATCCCGATTCCCTGTCAATTGTAGCTGTACATACACATGACCCCTGGTTGGGGCTATCTCCTCAATAAGCTGATGAAATTGCTTCATTAAGGAAGTATCAGCAATGTTCTGGAAACGAAAGTCCCAAGTCAGAAACCATTTTAAAGTCCTCAGTAGGGAATGATTAATAATCGGGGAGCCAGGATGTATGGAGTTACAAGTTATTACCATGTTCTGGACGCACATGAACATGAAGAGACATTGCTGCGTTCCAGGGAGGGTGGCAGGTGGAGGGGACAATGTGATTAGAGAGGCCAAGGGGCTCTCCTGGGGATTCGGCCATTTACAGGGAATCGGAATTATTAATGTGAGTGTTTTGTTAAGTCTTTTCCCATGGCAAGAAGAAAAATGGTCGAGAACAGAGATGGAGCAAATGCACTGCCTGGCAAGCGCTGCGGGTGATCTCTGGGGTCCGCAGATGATGGGAGGGTGGGGAGAGTCCCTTTAGTGATGCTGTTTTCTGGGAGGAAAATGCTGAATCAGGGAGCCCGCTCTTGCTGCGAGAAGGCTGGGGCCACTCTGCCTTTGATGTAGAGGCTGGTCAGTGTACTTTGCTCAGTTCCTGGGGATGGAGTCTATTTTGGTAGCTCTGGCCCCCATGGGGCATAGCTTAATGTACCACCCAACAGATAGAGCCCTGCCTCCCCAGAAGGATGGTTGTCCTCCCCCAGATGACCCGTGGGCACCATGGTGGGACTCTGGCCAGGACAGGCTGCCCCGACCCATAAGGCGTATTTGGTGGTGAGAGTGGGAATTGGAGGGGAGAAACGGGGCGGCATAGCCAGCAGCCAGGGGCCTTGCCTGTTGCAGTTGGTACATTTCTCTCAGCCTGACTTCCCATGGGTCTTTTTCCCCTTCTGACAGTCCCAGAGGACTAATCCTGCCTCCCATTCCCCCTCACTGCTGCCGGGACTGCCTCCAGATCTTGGATTTGTCTCCCGCTAAAGACTGGTTTCAAATTAAAGATGCAATTCTGGCTCCCAAATTTCGTTGTGGAAAAGAAGCACACAGTCTTTTCTTCCTAGAGTGTTGGGAGAGGGAAATAGACAGGGGTAAATGAAAACAGCATAAGAAGGGAAATGAATGTAGTGGGATCTGTTGTTTTTATGTATCTGGGCTCCATTCCCCCTTCTGATCAGAACACTCACATTTTGGGGGGAGACCCACCATCCCCTAACTCTCAGTTGTTGGGATCTGAGTTACGGCTAGCATCAGCCACGCCAGATTCAGGGGCAGGCACATGGCCCAGTCCTGTGCCAATCATGGTAGGGCAGCCTTCTGTTCACAGTAAGGGGTTTATAGGTGGACAAATGACCCCCGTCAACCCAGTCATCATTAACTCAACGACTCATGCTAAAGAGTTTAGGAAAGAAGAATGTTCCTCCTGCCGGGATTGAGGAGAGGACAGAGTGAAAACCAGGAGCTGCTGGGAGCTTTTTTCCACTGCTGGTGGGGAGCCTGCCAATTGAGCCAACAGTGACAAGCAGCTCCATGAGATGCGGACGGCATGACTGTGTCCTGATGACCGTTTGCTACAGCCATACCTGAAACTGACCCTACTCAGAACTCATCAATTACATAAGGCACACATTATATAAAATAGTCCTTTTGACTTTTTTCAAGCAGGTTTTAGTTATCTCTTGCAACAAAAATATTTAGTATCTCCTACAACAAAAGAATCTTGTATTGTAACTCACAGAGTTCCCAGATTCTCACAAATTTCTCAAACACATGGTCTTTGGTCAATATTAGTTTCTTTCATTCCCTATAATTTCTAAGCCCTTTCTTAAACAGTAGGTGGACATTTTCTCATACGTAAGAATTCTCCTTCCTTAACCCCAATGCTGGAAGCTGCTGAGTATTTATTGATCACCTAAAATGTTCAAGGTACCGTGCATGCTTGGTTCTTTACCTAGGGTTTATTATTATTTAACTCAGATTATAAGAGCATATGATAGACAGTCTTACCCTTCAATTAAAGATGAGAGAACTGGGATTCAGAAAGCAAAAGTAAGTGCTGAAAGCCCCAACCAGCTAAGAAATGGCAGTGAGAGCATTCAAATCCAACACACCTCTCCTAGGTCTATGAGCCCTTCTCCCATTGAAGCCTGAAATTACAATTAAGAAGAACAATGACTATGTACTGCTTGACCATTGGGATTAACAATACAATTCACCATTGGAGTACTCACCGGAAGCCCAAGCCCTGGACTGAGTGCATTGCTTATTTATCTAACATCCACACAACACTGTAAGATACGGATTATTTTCTTACCATCACCTCCATTTTAAGAATGAAGACACTGAGGCTCAGAAAACGTAAGATAACTTGTTCAAGGTTATACAGTTAGCTCAAGAAGAGATAGAATTCCAGACCATGAAGAGTCCAAGCCAGCGTGCTTTTCAGTAGCCAGATTTCCTCCCAAATCTCAAGTGAGAAATTAACATCTTAAGAGCTTTGCGTTTTCCCACCCCCATGTATTCCTGATCCATAAAAGAAAGCTCTTCTTAGGAAATTTCGTCATATGCCATCCACTTAAATACTTTGTGCAGGAAAAGCTTGACTCCCCAGTTAAAATAAGATACTTGGAGGCTGGCTCCATGACTTACACATCTACACACCAAGAAGCGTAACAGGTGCATCATAAACACTTACTGAAGAAACAAGACAGTCCTCTATCCAGACCTTTTCCCCAAGTGCGGTCCATGAAGATTTCCCTGGGAATGCTGCTGAAATTGCAGATGTCCAGATCTGAGGCCAGGTCGACTGAATCAGAATATATGGGATGAAAGGATAAAGAAAATGTGGTATATTGAAATAGTCTACATATAATATGTATTATGAGATCTTTTATATATGAAATAACAGAATATTATTTAGCCCTTTAAAAAAAAAAAAAGGAAGGAAATCCTGCCATATGTACCAACATGCATGAACCTTGAGGACATTAAGCTAAGTGAAATAAGCCAGTCATGGAAACATAAATATGACACGCTTCCACCTCTGCGGAAGGTGTCTAATAGTGAGTTGTCTAACAGTGAAACTCACAGAAGTAGAGAGTAGAACGTGGTTGCCAGGGCAGGGAGGGAGAAGGTAATGATGAAAGGGCATGAAGTTTCAGTCATGCTAGATGAATTAATTCTAGGATCTGCGTACAACATGTGCTTGTAGTTAATAACAACATACTGTACACTTAAATCTCTGTCATTATAGCGTGCACAGCAATCAATGAAATAACCCTGAGTTATTACCAAAAACACCCACCAATACTTAATATTTTTAAAAAATCTGTTAAGAGGGTAAATCTTAGGTTAAGTGTTCTTACCACAAGAAAATAAAAATTTTAATTAAAAAAAAAGGACACATGGAGATAAAGCACAGGAGTCTGCATATTTACAAGCATCCAAGTGACAGTTACGTGCATTTAAGTGTCTACTCTGTTAATGAGCAGCCAACCTGAGGGACAGCGTATACTTCATTCCTTCACTTAACAGATTTCCTGAGTGTCTCTTGTACAAAATGTACCTTGCTAACCATTGCAAATAAACAGTAACCAAGGTCCCTTCCCTCAAGGGACCCATCAGTGGGAAAAGATGGTATACAAGTAAATACCAAACCCTTTTTTTTTTTAAGATTGTATTTATTTGACAGAGCAAGTCACAGAGAGAGAGGGAACACAAGCAGGGGGAGTGGGAGAGGGAGAAGCAGGCTTCCCGCTGAGCAGGGAGCCCGATGCGGGACTCGATCCCAGGACTCTGAGATCATGACCTGAGCTAAAGGCAGACGCTTAACGACTGAGCCACTCAGGTGCCCCCAAAACCCTTTTTACCTACAATTATGCCAAGTTTTGTTGGAACATGTAATGGGAGGACTTGGTGTGTGTGTGTGTGTGTGTGTGTGTGTGTGTACACAGTGGGGAAGGATCATTGTGCACTTTGAGGACTAGGTGGCATTCTCTCTGGACTCTGAAATGTTGGGCAGGAAATAACCAGATAAACAAGCAAAATGTCTAAGACATAAGAAACAGCATGTGCAAAGGTCTTGCGATGGAAAGGTGAAAAGAGGGTTCTAGAACTGCAAAGGAAAAGGAAGGGGTCTATAATGTAGAGAAGGAGGGTAAGAGTGCTACATTATGAGACTGGTGAAGCACATCCTGGGTGTGTGTGGGGGGGTGTTGTACACCACTATTAAATGTGCATTTTGTGTGCCGGGGGGGTATTTACTTTTTTGTTTCTTTTTTTTTTTAATTCCAGTATAGTGAACATACAGTGTTATATTAGTTTCAGGTGTACAATCTGGTGGTTCAACATTTCCATCAGATGTGCATTTTAAAAATATCAGCCCACCTGTTTCGTAAAAACGCATCGGGAAGAGGACAAGAGTAGAGGCAGGAAAACCAGTGGGGAGGCAGTTGTCTAAGTAGCAGATGAAGATGAAGGTGATGTGGACAGTGGACAGAACAACAGGTATTTGGGAGGTAGAAACAATAATCTCAGGGATCGACTGGATACAATGGCACAGGAGAAGAGTTACAAGTGGCTAGATAGAAACCCAGGAGAGAACAAAGGTTCCATCAGGGAACATGATGAACTCAGTTTTGGAAAAGTTGGATGTAAGTGTACATCAGTCAAGGCTCAATGGCAGACAACAAAAACCACTCTAGGTGTTTTAAGCAGTAGTGGATTGAATTCCAGAATTGGATGTTCTCTGTGGTATCTCTTGCTGGGTGACAAACCATTCCAAACTTCATGGTTTATAACAAGAGCCCTTTCCTTAGCTCACAATTCTCTCAACAATTTTGGGTTTAGCATAGCCGGGTGGTTCTTCCGGTCTTGGCTGGGCTCACTCTTGTCTGTGGTCAATTGCAAATTAACCAAGCAGTTCTGCATTTGGCCACTGATTGGTTATTGGTTGAGTGTGATGAGGACCACCGGGCCACACATTTCTCATCATTTAGCAGTCTGGCTTGAGCTTTTCACACGGCTGCTGGGAGAAAATGTATACAAGGTCTCCTAAGGGGTAGGCTCAGAGTGGGTACAATGTCACTTTGCCTCATTCTGTTGGTGAAAGCAAATTACAAGGCCAGCCCAAATTCTAGGAGTGGGGAAATAGACCTATGTCTTGATGGGATGGGCTGTAAAGTCTCACTGCAAAAAGGCATGGATATAGGGAGATGGAAGAATATCATGGCCATTTTGGCAAACAATCTACCACAGGTATTTACAAAATCACTGAAAGGACTGGAGGAACATGCTCCATGCTCAGCCTCCAAGAACGAGTCCGAGAACTTGCTCACCAGGGGGGCTCCCGCCTCTGCCACATTCAGGAAGGCCACCGCAGGACCACTGATTTCAAGAATGGGCCACTGTCATTGTGATACAATGATCAAGAAGCCACTCTTGCTGCCACTTCAGGAGCAACTGCCTTTTCCCACCCCCGAATGCAGTGACCAGAGATGGGGACCCTGCTGCAGAAGAATCTGACACCTTAGCAACCACAGCAGGAAGATGGCCTCCACCTTCCCCATCTCCCCAGACATGTAACTGATGGAATCTGATTTTCCTCTAGAACTCCATCTTCAAGGGAGTCTGGGAAATATAATCGCTAGGTTTCTAGCCTTAATAGTAAAAGAAGGTACTCTAGAAGGGGTTGGGATGGATTCTGGGTGTCAGACCATGACATATATCTCAAGGTGTTTGTGAATAAGCCAAGGAGAAATGATAAAGAAGCAACTAATTAAATGCAACCGCCAACCAGTTGGGGGTGGGTGGGAAGTCTGGGGTGATCTGACATTTGAACAAGAACTGAGCATGGTCCAGGGAGTCACTGTGTGCCTAAGATTCGTGCCAAGGCCAAACATCCTAACCCTTTCTGGTGTACAGTTAACAACCTATCCATCCCCACTGTCTCAGTGATTCTCGCTCTAAGACAAGAATGGTAGAAACATTCTTTAATTACACTGAGACCAGAGCCTAAGCCTGTTACTCCATAACTCTGTGAATTTGACCACCTCCCTCCTACAGTCTTGGTGTTTTCCCCAGTGCAGCACGATGAGTCAGATTTGTCTACATAGATGAATCTCAAAAGCCTTTTTCAGCAACAGGATCTCTGAGAGTTTCTTGCTCCCATCCACAGGTATGATTCATCGTTCCCATTTGGAGTCTCTTTGTCGAATGTACACTTCCAAGCACGTAGAAGGACTTATTCCCTTGACAGGTTGTGATGGCAGTGAGGAAGGTGCCCTAAATTCCAACCAGGCTGTCCTGTTCCCCACTCCTACTGAGTGGCAGCTGTGCCCCCAGCACTGGACTCCCTCCATGCTTCTTCCCATTTCCCATTTCTCCCCTATGCAAACCTTCCCCCATCCAGCTGTGGAGCCGGTCTCAATCTGGGGCCAATTACAAGACTTGATTCAATTGTCCTACGACGGCAGCTTCATGGCCAGGATCTCAGTACGCCTCTGAATCCATCTATTTCAGACTTGGTGGTTACTCAGAGACCAGCCAGGTGGCTGGTAAGAATGTCTGGGGACCACAGAGCTTTGCCCTGTGGCGTTATTCAGTGGACTAAAGGGTCAACTGAGAGAAGTAACCAAAGTGGAAGAGAAAAATCTAGAAACTCAGCAGTTCCATCTTTTTATCTAATCAAAGTGTATGAGAAAGAATTCAACCAACATAGTGCCTTAGACATAAAAATGAAAAAAAGAACCCTATTCATATATTCGAAGACCACCCTCCTGCACTTAGCAGAATGGTTGGCATCCGATGTGTTAGTGTCCTTACCACTGGTCCCAAAGTGCTTCTTAAACCAGGAATTAACATAAAGATCCTTCTTTCTCACTTCCTGTCCCAAATTTTAGTCCTGAAAATATAGTCTCCCTATTTCCATTCATCATACACACTAAGCCATCCTCCAGCAACTAGAAGTGATCATTCTAAAATGCAAACACAACTGTGTTTCTCCTGATTTATAACCTTTTAATTGTGTTTATCCTGATTTATAATCCCCATTGTCTTCCTTTTTTTTAATTTTTTAAATTTTATTATGCTATGTTAGTCACCATACAATATATCATTAGTTTTTGATGTGGTGATCCACAATCCATTGTTTTCGTATAACACCCAGTGCTCCATGCAGTATGTGCCCTCCTTAAAACCCATCACTGGGCTAACCAATCCCCCCTCGCCGCCTCCCCTCTAAAACGCTGTTTGTTTCTCAGAGTCCAAAATCTCTCATTGTTCATCTCTCCCTCCGATTTCCGCACCCCCCTTCATTTTCCCCTTCCTTCTCCTAATGTCCTCCATGCTATTCCTTATGTTCCACAAATAAGTGAAACCATATGATAATTGACTTTCTCTGCTTGACTTATTTCACTTAGCATAATCTCCTCCAGTCCC
>NC_138373.1:147847010-147877722 GCF_054177405.1 Leptonychotes weddellii | reverse complement strand
GAAAGAAGTTGCTGTAGCTGATGTCAAAGAGGTCACTGCCTATCTTCTCCTCTAGGATTTTGATGGATTCCTGTCTCACATTGAGGTCTTTCATCCATTTTGAGTTTATCTTTGTGTATGGTGTTAGAAAATGGCCGAGTTTCATTCTTCTGCATGTGGCTGTCCAATTTCCCCAGCACCATTTATTGAAGAGACTGCAGTACATTAAAAGGATCATCCACCACGATCAAGTGGGATTTATCCCTGGGATGCAAGGGTGGTTCAACATTCGCAAATCAATCAATGTGATAGAACACATTAGTAAGAGGAGAGAGAAGAACCATATGGTCCTCTCAACTGATGCAGAAAAAGCATTTGACAAAATACAGCATCCTTTCCTGATTAAAACCCATTGTCCTCTTTTATGTCACACATGAGACCTTTTATGATCTGGCATCTCCAGCCTTGTCTCTTGCTATAACTCTTTCTTCCAACTACACTCCAGCCCTGCCAAGCTTCCTATGGTCTCTGGGAAACACCATACCTTCAGTGTCTTCAGTTCCTTTTAAGGCACTTAAAACTTTATCCAGACACCACTGCTTCCAAAAAACCCTCCTTGACCCCAGTAGAGTGGGTTGCAAACCCAACAACTGGGCTTCCTTCCTCCTCTCCCCAGAGCAGGAGTTCATGAGAGTACATATTGCCTTATTAGTGTCCAGTGTCTGGCCCCAAAGAGTCACAGGGTCAAGGTTAGATTTTTAAAACAAAATCAATCAATGTATTAGAAAAGCAATGGTTCCTGAAAATATGGGGTGTTTTGCCAGGCACCTCAGGATACAGACCCCACTATAAATGAGTACAAAATTACAAGACCAGGGCTCTGAATCCAACTCACAAATGGTCCAGATAATACCACTGTGTGTTTTGGCTAGAGATGGGATCCCTAGCTTCCACACTCACCCTGGTGATCAGTCACCAGGGCTACCCAGAGAACAGGATATAAACATGGTAGCCCTACCATTTCTCCAGATTGGTCAGTAAGTATTTATTGAGCAATTACTATGTGTCAGGCATGGTTCTAGGTGCTAGAGGTTCTAGGGTTAATGTGTGGGACAGAAGCTCTGCTGCTGTTGAGCCTGCACCTTAGAGGAGACAGTGGTAATAGCAAGTGTTAAATGCTGTGAAAAAACCAAAACAGGACAAATGGAAGGTCCGTTGACTGTGATAGGCTGCCCAGTTGCAGTGACTGTGAGGGCTACTCCGAGGCCACGGAAGACATCACCGAGGAAGCGGCCTGTGAACTGAGTGCTGAATGGCAAGAAACGTCAGGAGGCAAAATTAGGAGAGCGTCAGACTCCAGGAAGATAGGGAAGCAAGTGCAAAGGTCCTGAGTGGGTGAGAAGTTTGGGGCATTCAAGGACAGACCGGCAGCCAGTATGGCTGGAAGTCAGTGGGCAAAGAGCGAGTGGCAGGTGCCATGGCCCCCGAGGTCTGCAGGAATCCGTGACATAGAATTGTACAGGCCACCTGAGGGGTGGGAATTCTATTCTAAAAGCCATGGGAAAGGATTGGAGGGTTTTGAGCATAAGGATGGCATGATCTAATTTAGAAGATCACTCTGGCTGTGGTATAATGAGTAGGTAATGAAGGCAAGAGGAGAGGGAAGAGAATTGGTTGGGTTGCTATTGCAAGGATCCACCCAGGTAGGGGGTGATATGAGACATGACGGGGCCTCCGCATAGATGGAGATGCCTGAGTGGGGGTCAGATCCCGGTGGGAGGGCTAGCCAACAGGATTTGCCATTGCAGATGGTAAGGGAATCAGAGTGACTTCTAGTTGCTTGGCTTGAGTGGGTGGATCCCACCCCTTGGTGGGTGGATTCTGATGACATTCCCTGAGATGGGGAGGTCTAGAAAGAAGACAGATCTGGAGAATCAATGTGTGAAAACTGCCCGTATTACACTTGAGATGTCCCTAAGGTGCTGACCCAGATTTGCCAAAGAGATAATGGATGTGGGAGGGAATCCGGAGCATAGCAAGGTCAGGCCAGAGATAATAATTTCACCATTATCACCAAATACAGGGTTTATAAAGGCTTGGGCTGGATGAGATCATGCAAGAAAAGAGTACACACCAGAAGAGGACGCTGGACTGAGCCCAGGGATACTCATTATTTTGAAATCAGAGGATACCAAGTCAGCAGAGGAGAATGACGAAGCTAGCAAGATAGGAGTGAGAGCAGAAGGAGAGCAGGAGGTGTCCTGAAGCCAAGGGAAACCCAGCACCTGAATAGATAAGGATAGAAGAGCCCAAATCAACATGCCTTCGGGAAGGACATTCGATCAGTGACATCATCTGCACAGAGAAAGGGAAGCACTTACTGAGGAAATGATGTTGGGTAAATAACTATGTGATCATCAATAACCACATCAGGCAAAAGAACAATTTGGCTCAAACAGTAATTACAAGATAAAATCACAGATCATGGTTTGAATTAATTTTGAGAGCTTCATCTTAAAACCCCAGTCCCCAGAATA
This sequence comes from Leptonychotes weddellii, assembly GCF_054177405.1. Classification (NCBI taxonomy): domain Eukaryota; kingdom Metazoa; phylum Chordata; class Mammalia; order Carnivora; family Phocidae; genus Leptonychotes; species Leptonychotes weddellii. Next base: position 147,875,206 of record NC_138373.1, on the reverse strand, counting down.
GGAAATATCACTAAGGACTCCACTCCATCCTTTGGATCATGTCTCTAAAGTGCCCACTGGTTAAAAAAAGAAAGAAAGAAAGAAAGGTCTTAATATTTAACTTATAATTGCTTCACAATGCTTTTAACTGTGGCTAATCAGTTGTAGTTTCAAAGTGAAATGAGCTGCTTGCGTCATAGCAGGCAGAAGAGCATAAGAAAAGGATCGATTCGCGTTGTTTGAGAGGCACAGTCCTTAACTGGGGCCTCTTGGGGAGCCATGGATGGAACTAAGGGGTCGATGAAGTTGAGTAGCCAAAAAAAAAAAAAAAATCATCTTTATTTTTGCTAACCTCTGCTATTTGGCATTTCTTTCAGTACCTTTGATTCTGTCACCAAGAGAATCAAGATTCTTCTATATTGTATTATAGTTGTTGCAGGGATCTTGAAATATTGTTTATCCTCATCTACTACTTCAAAGGAGACCTGCCTCTAGATCCTATTCTTTCATGTGTTAACAAAGAAGTACATACATTATTATATCACAATTCTTGATGCTTTTGTCTTATCAATATTTTGACAAATGAATTTCAATGTCATTGAAACCTGATTTATCCTCACCAACTATTTCAAAGGAGACCTGCCTCTAGATCCTATTATTTCTTGTGTTAATAAAGAAGTACATACATTACTATATCACAATTCTTGTTGCTTTTGTTTTATCAATATTTTGATAAACTGAATTTCAATATAATCCTTTGATACTCCTTTGTGTTTTATTTGATGCATTTAAAAGCATGACACTGAGAAGGGGCCCACAGGCTTCCCCAGACTGCTGAAGGAACCCATGATACAGAGATGAAGAGACTGTGTCTAGAACAAAGTCTGGCCGAGGTGGGGGAGGGCGGGACTGCTTTAGGAAAAATGGAGAAAATGCCTGACTCCAGAAGCAACTCTGATCTGGAAGAGAATTGAGATACCACACATGAGAAGAAAAGAAGGGGAAATTGCTCCTCAAAAACTGTAGAAAATACGGAGTAGGAGAACTCAAAATACTGTATGTAGCTCTTCGTACTTAGGAGCAGCAAAGAAGCAAGCACCCACTTTTGAAACAGTCTGAGGAAGAAAAGCCCGAAGTGGCAACTTCATAGTAAAGGTTAAAAAAAGACAATAGTAGGGCGCCTGGGTGGCTCAGTCGGTTAAGCATCTACCTTCGGCTCAGGTCATGATCCCAGAGTCCTGAGATCAAGTCCTGCATCAGGCTCCCTGCTCAGCAGAGAGCCTGCTTCTCCCTCTGCTTCTCCCTGCTTGTGCACACACTCTCTCTCTTCCTGTCAAATAAATAAATAAAATCTTTTAAAAAAAGACAATAGTGAGGCTGTAGATTATTGTATTAATGGTTTCCAATATAGTGATGCCAGACATAGCAAACAAAAATATTGGATGACCAGTTAAATTTGAATTTCAGATAAATAAAAAATATTTTTTCAGTATAAATACAACCCCAATATTGCATAGAACATACTAATATCAAAAAAAAATTATTCTTTACTTATCAGAAATTCACTTACGGTTGTCCTGTGTTTTATCTGGCACTCCTACCAATCAATCAATCATGCTTCCCAGCAGCCATACTTTTGGGTGGTCCCTCCCCTATGGATGCTGGCCATGTGACTTGCTTTGGCCAATGGGATGTCAGCAAGTGTAACACATACAGAGACTTGATAGATACTTGAGCAGAGACCACCAAGCCTCTTGAATGCTCCTGCCACCATGTGAAGAAGCTTGGTTTAGCCTCTTTGAAGATGCAAGACACCCTGGAGAGAGAAGCCCAGCTGGCGCAGCTGGCCGAGCCCCAGCTGACCCTACAGCTGAATGCAACCACACGAGGGGCCCAGATCAGCCCAGCAGAACCACGGAATTAACGATAAATAACAAATTGCTGCTTAGAAGTGGTTTGTTACATAGCAATAAACCATCGATACACTGCATTTTATTATAATTCACTTAATGAGATTTCTGGAGCACCTACTACATGCAAGCCACTAGAATAAGTAGGTACGCTAGAATTGCCAGAGTGCTGTAATCCACCTACATTAGAATCAGGCAGACGGAGGGTTAAAAATCTATATTGATGGACCAGCCCTGTTGAATCAGAACCTTTGGAGATAGGACTGAGTTATTTGCATTTTTGACAAGCTTCCCTCGTGATTTTTAATCCTCTTTAGAGTTTGAAGACCACTACACTAAAGAGACCCCCAAAGCAGTAGACTCTGGTCGGTCCTCAAGCTATGCAATGAAGGGGGGGAGCCAGAGAGGTAGCAAATACCCACCATCCAAGGCAGAAAGAAATGACTACCTCCAACGTGGCAAAAGGAAAATCCTATGAGCCACAGAGAAAGGTGAGATTCACTCTGAGGGAGAGGCACAAGAAGGCTCCACAGGAAAGGGGGCTTTGTGAGTATGGATCACAGAAAAGGGCCGGACTAAGAATTTGGGTTCCTGGGTTTGGGTCTCAGCTAATGATAGCCACTATTTATTGAGCAACTACTATTTGTAATGATGATTCTGAGCTAGGCTCTTTACAGTACTCTTTCAAATCATCACAACACCCCTGCAAGGTAGATGTTATAATCCCATTTTTAAATGAAAAAAGAGGCTCAGAAAGAAAATGTCCCTTGCCCAAGGGCACACAGCTCACAGTTGGCAGGGCAAGGATTTAATGCCTCTCTGCCTGACTCTATAAACCAGAGACCTCACAATGCATGACATCGCCACCAACAAGGAGGCAGCTCACCTCTGGGCCTCCATTTCTTCATTTGTGAGATGGGACAGGATGCAGGAGGTAATTTCTGAAGCCCCATTACTAGAGTCCTTTCACCTCCATTCTCAGTACTGATTGTCCTTGTTGGGTTGGGGGTAGAAAGAGTGCAGCAGCAGAAGGGACGGACCTCAGACGGACCTCAGCCCTTGGGGATTTGTTGCTATGGGCCTGTCTCAATCAGCTTGGGCTGCCGTAACAAACCATCATAACCTGGGTGGCTTATCAACAACAGGAATTTATTTCTCACTGTTCTGACAAGTGGAAGTCCAAGGTCAGAGTGCTGGCATGGTCAGGTTCTGGGAAACTCTTCCAGGTTGGCAGACCCCAACTTCTTGTATCCTCACATGGCAGAGAGCAGGGAGAAGCAGACTCTCTAGTGACTCTAGTAAGGCACTAATCTCATTCATGGGGGCTTACCCTCATGACCTCATCTCCTCCTAATTACCTGCCAAAGGCCCCGCCTCCTATTACCATCCCATTGGGAGGCAGGATTTCAACATATGAATGGGGGCAGAACACATTCAGTCCATAATCATACCCAACCCAGAAATGCCATTCACAAACCATCTGCCTATCACTCTCAATAACCGTAGCTCTCAAGACTCTGCTTGTCTCCTACAGGACATAAGAGGGAAAGACAGATGAAGGGAGGGAGGCAGATTAGTGAATAATTGAGTGACTGAATGAATGACTGAATGGACGATGAGTCAATGAATGAATAATGGGAACCAGATGGTTGAGGAAACTCTGATTAAAATGGCCTCAGCCAAATTAAGAGGACTAATAAGAGGAGCGCCTGGGTGGCTCAGTCGGTTAAGCGTCTGCCTTCGGCTCGGGTCATGATCCCAGGGTCCTGGGATCGAGCCCCACATCGGGCTCCCTGCTCGGCAGGAAGCCTGCTTCTCCCTCTCCCACTCCCCCTGCTTGTGTTCCCTCTCTCACTGTGTCTCTCTCTGTCAAATAAATAAATAAAATCTTTAAAAAAAAAAAAAGAGGACTAATAAGTGCTTGAGAGCAAGGGTAAGAGTGGAAATGTGTGCTCCAGAGAAAAAAAGAGCTTAGCAAACATCAACAAAGGCAAGGAAGAAGATAAGATGTGTAGCAAGACTGACCTGCACAGCTTTGAGGGTCCAGGAGGAAGTGCAGAGAAGGGTGGTGGGCAGGGAGAAGGCAGCTGAGGGGGAATGGAGACCTGGCAGTGACCCACAACCGTTTGCTACAGAGTAAATGCTGAGTGGGGAGCACGATCACTCCCTGCAGAGAGTTCTGCTCAAAGTGGGTGAGAAGCCACTGACTGATGATTCAAGAAACAGGGAGAGAGTTCACTGCAAAAGATCAGTGGACACTCAGAGGCCTGGGTGGTGAAGTGCTGGGGTCCTTAGACCCTGAGACCGTGAGGGTTAATGAGATGGTCAAAGATAGCCCATGCCGAGAGCCCTTCATTCGGTGTTAAATGAAGTCAACTCAGATCATTTAATTAACTATTCTCAAGTTTTCTTACTTTGAAGAGAAAAAAAACAACACTTCTATTTTCTTCTGATTTCTGAGAAAATGAGTCTGGGCTCTGAGATTGCAGTAGGCACTTTGATAATCAAAAAACGTTCTTCAAATGCAGGAGATTTTCCGTTAAGCAAGGAAATCTGTTTAGAAGGAGAGAAAAGGAACCGACATTTATATGCCAAATACCGTACCAGGCACTTTATGAACATCAAATCATGGAATCAGCACACTAGCCCCAAATGGTGTCTTGCTGTCTCCGCTTTACAGGTAAGGAAACTGAGTCCCACAGTATCCAGCCCACCAGAAATAGAGCCCCAGGCTCAGAGTCTGGCTGGGCGCTTGCCCCCCGGACAGTGATTTGTCATTGTTTGATTTCTTTTTTTCAGAGTACAACCCAGAGAGTTCATCTCTTTAAATATTTGCCATACTAAAGTATATTTTCCATTGCCAAAAACCATCCTATTAATTGAATTTGGGGATCTAGTCTAGGACCTGACTTTTCAATAATATTTAATAACTATTGCTTCCTTCTAGTTAAAAGGGTAAACATAAGAGTTGGAAAGAAGAGTTCAGTCCAAATATGCCCCTAATTGAGGCTCTCTTCCAGCGGTAATAGTGATAAATTATATTTATATAGAATGTTATAAAATTCCAGGCATCTCACACTTAACTTGTGCAAAACTGAAGCCTTGATTTTCCCTGAAGCTCTCCCACCTTTTGCTAATTTTCCTCATTTCACCCAATGGCACTGTGTCCATTACTGCTCAGGCCACGTGTTTAGGAGGCGTTTTTGTTTTCCTTTCCTTCACCCCCGACTCGTTCCACATCCAACCCTGAGTCCTAAACCCTTTCCTCTTCTCCATCCTTGTTACCAGCGTCACACTGCCCCATCTCTCATTTAGCTCACTGCCATGGCTTCCTAACTGGCCCTCCGTTCCCCATCATATCCCACTCTGATGCATTCCCACACATAGCCCAGGCCACTTGCTTAAAATTTAAGTCATCTTATATACAAATGACCAGAAGACACATGAAAAAATGCTCCATTATCACTCAGCATCAGGGAAATACAAATCAAAACCACGACACCACCTCACATCAGTCAGAATGGCTAAAATGAACAAGTCAGGAAAAGACAGATGTTGGCAGGGATGCGGAGAAAGGGGAACCCTCCTACACTGTTGGTGGGAATGCAAGCTGGTGCAGCCACCACTCACCCAAAACTCATTTGGATACAGGTCCATCAGATGGCCTAATCCTAAAGCACAAGTGCCCAAAACAGTATGGAGGTTCATCAAAAGGTTGAAAATAGAGCTACCCTACGACCCAGCAACTGCACTACTAGATATTTACCCCAAAGATACAGATGTAGTGGTCCAAAGGGGCACCTGCACCCCAATGTTTATAGCAGCAATGTCCACAATAGCCAAACTATAGGAAGAGCCCAGATGTCCATTGACAGATGAATGGATAAAAAAGGTGGTATATATATATATACCACACATATATATATATATATAGGAATATTATTCAGCCATCAAAAAAATAAAATCTTGCCATTTGCAACAATGTGGATGGAGCTAGAGTGAATTATGCTAAGTTAAATAAGTCAATCAGAGAAAGAAAAATACCATATGATTTCACCCATGTGTGGAATTTAAGAAACAAAACAGATGAACATAGGGAAAGGGAAAGAAAAAATAAAATAAGATGAAAATTGAGAGGGAGGCAAACCATAAGAGACTCTTAATCATAGGAAACAAACTGAGGGTGGCTGGAGGGGAGGTGGGTGGGGGGATGGGGTAACTGGGTGACAGGTATTAAGGAGGGCACGTGATGTAATGAGCACTGGGTGTTATATGCAACTGATGAACCACTGAACTCTGCCTCTGAAACTAACAAAAAATATAAGTCATCTTAAATTCTTAAATTAAGTCATCTTCCTGCTTAGAATCCTCCAGTGATCTGGAGTTAATACTACAGTACCTGTGTTAATCCTAGGTTCTGATTAATGTAACCATTTATGGAAGATGGATGATGTCAACATCAGTAGAGATAGGGTAAATGGTATAAGGGAACTCTCTGTATTTCCTGCAACTCTAAATCTAAAATTATTTTTAAATTCAAATAATTATTTTAATCTTCCAGAGATTTCCATCTGACTCGGACTAAGATTCGGACTCCTTTCCCCAGCCTGCCTGCTTCCCATACACCAGTTCCTGTTACCCTCTTGTGCCCCCCCTGCTCCATTCACTGTGGCTTCCTCTTGGTTTCTAGAAAATGCGGAGGGTCAAAGTCCTTCCTCACCTCAGGATCTTTGCACATGCCTTCTTTTCCTCTGGTAACTTCTCCCTTTGTTCTTCCTGTTGCTTCTTTTTGGTCCTCAGGTCTCAGCTTAAAAAAACTCTTGCTCAGGGGGTCTTTCCTGACTCCCTGCTTAATGTGGTTAGTTTCCTCACCAGGCCTGCTTGTGCCTGGCTGTGGGCTCCTCTAGCATGTTGTCCAGTACGCGGAACATCTATCGGCTTGCATTTTAAATCCAAGATGGATGTTTGGTGTGCTTAATGCTCCCTATCTCTGGCACCAGCATTTACTTCCCAGGAGCACAGCCCTTGGGGACCTGGAGAAACTTGTCTTCACCAAGGTATGCTGGAAATAGATAAACTGTAGAATTTACTTCACCAGCCTATCCTCTAGAGAATGGGCATTTTGAACAAGAGTTATAAAAGGAATGAGAAAAACCCCTTTCTGCACACTGTTTCGGTCCCACTTCAGCCCTCCCCCATATACAGGCTATAAAAAGGATATAGAAAACATGATATGAAGAGGTGGAAGAAATAAGCTTGCCATTGAGAACTTCATCCCTAATTTAGATAAGCGTGTCTCAGGAGATATCCTTCTGTCATCTCCTTGAAAGCTTTTCGTAACATGTGACCCTCAGCTCAGCATTTTAGTGCCTGGATTCCCCCTTCCTCCCTACGTTAGGTCAATGGATCAGGCAAAATTAAAGTTACAAAGATGCTACGTACCACCCATGAGCAGGGGACAGGCTTCAAAACAAGCAGTGTTCATGGTGGTTCTATTCGGTGAATAGGAAAATGTGATACAAACAGCTATCATTTGTTGAGGATTTCACTGCGTGACAGGCACTGAGCAAAGTGTATGCCTTGTGTTATCTCATTTGATTCTTCACGTTGTTCTGTTCAACGATGTCTCCCGAGTGCTTAGGATAGGCACATAGTAGGTGCTCAGTAAAGTTTCCTGTAAATGAATGGATAATCCTCTGACATAGGTATTGCTAATATCACCATTCTCTGGATGAGGATCCCGAGACTAAGAGAAAGCAGTGTGTTCCACATGACACAAGCAGGAAGTGGGAAATCAGGATGGAACCCACGTCTAGTCTAAGACCACGTGCTTACAAGTTGTAACAGCTAATCATCACAGCCCCCCACTCTCGCCCAAAACTCATTTTGGATACAGGTCCATCAGATGGCCTAATCCTAAAGCACAAGTGCCCAATAGCCTTCCAAATCTAAAGACAGCCACCCTAACACCGAAACACCTCTCTATCAACTTTCTGGATGATTAGATCTGCGTGATGTTCTGAATGAAAGAACAACCTTACAAAGAGACCTTTCTCCAAAATGGCATTGCCCTTTACATTTGAAAGTCATCCGGTGCTGCATTTCTTCCATTAATTCAGGGTTGCTGAATTTCCACTTACCCTCTCCAGTCGGTAGATATACAGGGAATATGCACGGATCAGAAAGCCCGGGTCAGTTTTCTTGAGTAACCTGAGCGTGAAACTGGTTTGATTGGTATTCTCACCAGGCTGCTGGCCAGAACTCCGGGGTGTAGAATCTTAAATAGCTCTACCAGCCTGCAAGGCTTCTAATCTTCATGAGGAAAACCAGACCCACAGGGGAAGAAAAAAAAAAAAAACTAGGCAAGAAGATAAAATGGGAGTCAGAGCATCTCTCAGAAAATAAAAACAATGATTAAGAAGTAAGTTTATTGAACAGGACAATCTAAGAATATGATGGGAATGGGGCCCCTGGAGTTGTGCAATTAAACAGATTCCTGTAGGGGCCAACAACTGTACTAAACACTTTTACGGATTTTCTCAATTAATTCTCACAATAAACCTTAATATAAACCATATTATTGTGTGCAATTTCCAATGAAGAAAGTGAGGCTCAAAGAGATTAAGCATCTTTCCCAAAGTCACACAACTACTACATGAGAGAAGACTTTTACCGGCTGCTATGAAAATCAGCAAAAATATGGAGAAGTCCTATGCATTGGTGAGATGCACTGGCTTTAAGACACTGAGTCTGCTTCTCACCAAATATGTGCTCACGGACTAATCCCTTCCTTGCTCCTAGCCTCAGTTTCCTTATTTGTCAGATGAGGATACTGAACCATATCAGCCAACTATAAGGGGGTTTGCTGCCTATAGATAGTTGCTGCTGAAAAACAGAAGAGAGGATCTAATCTGGTGTGGACTTGGGCAGAGGGAAGACATAGATGGGTCACAGGAGCTCATGCTTGACCTGGGATATAAAAGGTAAGTAGAAGTTTGTGGGGACTAGGACTTCAGGGACTGGGAACAGCCCATGCAAAGGGACAGACTGGTGAGCATAATAAGGAAACCTTGAGAAGATGACACGTTCAAGGACTTTGGTAGGTCACTTCTCCTCGCTGCCTCCCCACTTTGTTTTTAATCTATGAAATGAAGTAATTGAGTTAGATGCTCTGGGAGTTCAATGTCTCCATGGTATTATCTAGAACACCAGAAAGTGTGTTTTATTTGGTGTATTTACAGTAATGACTATGTCCACTGTTTACCCAGGTAATTAGTTATCTAGTTAGGATACCTTTCCTTCTAATTTCAACATCTTCAGTCACTAGGATGCCTAGATTCAAACCCAGCCCTCCTGTCCAACTAATAGCCCTGAAACCCTGGGCCAGGGATATAGACTTGCAGGCACCCGAATCTATCATATTTCAGAAGATATTTGAGAGAATAAACAAATGTGTCTCTATTAAAGGTGATAAGACAGAAAATAGTGACTGGGTTGGACTACAGTTCTTTTCAACTCTCTTCTGCTCCCAGAGCTAGAATGAGTTTGGTCTTCAGTTACCAGAATGGGAGAAAAAGAATGTCTTCATTTTCCTAACACTAGCCTTCCACCTGGAAACCTGGGATTGGTTTGGTAGACACTCAAGACTTAGCAGGCATTCCCCCTTCCCACATCATTCTGCTCAGAGCTGGACCCCAGAAACCTTGGAACATTAACCTACCATCACCCCAAACCATGATCACTACTGATGTTACAAACATCATATTTACATATTCAGATTTGGTCCACCAACACAACTTTCAGTCACCTTCAATGGCAGAACCCAACCTTTTTTCTTTAAATATAAATTAAGTGGTTGCATCTTCTTCTTGACCTGTCATACTACCTGAAAATCCACTACAAACATCATTTTATTTATTTATTTTTTAATTTTATTATGTTATGTTAGTCACCATACAATACATCATTGGTTTTTGATGTGGTGATCATTTAATCAAGTCCTGCTATGAAGCTAAAACCTGAAGTTTTTACCAGCTAATGCCAGGCCACTTTCCAAATCCACAGAAATGGTAAAAAGACAAAATAATGAACCTGGGTATGAATGGATCAAGTGCAGGAGAGGGAGACAAGAAAAGATAATTCCTACTATGGCACAATTTTCCCAGGGGCTCAGACCAGTTTAAGAAGTGCAGAGAATTAGGGGTCCTGCTCTTCAGAACTTGAATAACTGAAGAAAGACAATACCAAATGAACTCAATAATTAATGCATAAAAAGGTCCAAAGAGAAAGAAGGTAGAATCAACCATGTGAATCAAAGTCCTTTTTTGTTTGTTTGTTACCTTACCATTTCCAAACAATTTTCATGGCAAACAACCGCCACAACAGAGCATCTATGATGTCAGGCATTGAACACCTCTGGAGATGCTAAACATATATACTGAATGCACTGAGACACAGCAGCAAATAGAAGCTCTTCCTCATCACCTTCTCCAAACTTAAATTCAACAGATGACAAAAGGAAGATCGGTTTCCTATTTAAAAACCTACTTAGGCTGTGGCATTAACTCTGTATTATGGAAGCTAGAGAGGCACACAGTAATCTTCCAAAGCCTGGGGATGGGTGAGTTGGCTAGGAAAACTAGCTTAGCTGGGGTTAATCTTCCACTGAAGAAATAGCATTTCTCTCCCACTGTAGGGCAAATTAAATTAGAGATGGCTCTAGAGGGCCTTCTCTCTTCAAAAAGCACCCCCAGCACACACTTCCTACAAAAAAGGGATGTTCTGCCTCATACCTTGAAGGATACTGAGTTTTATCTGAATGGCTTATTACTTTGGAGTTTGGGGATGGGAAAGGTTTGGAAGACGTAGGACTCTGATTTAGCAAGAATTGATTCTGTTAGTGGGGAATTTTGACTACATCTATGTGACTGCAGCCTGATGAGTCATTTGATGAAGTTTCCTTCTGAATCAGACATTTCCTCAAAGTTCACACCCTTCTCTCCAAGCCTGGTTCCATGTGAAACCCAACAGCCCGTCCATTTGAAGCTACTGCTGGAGAGGTTGACGAAAATGCTTATTCCAATGGGCATTAACTGGAACCTAAGAAAAAAAATGGTGCAGTTATTAAAAGTACCCGTATTAGGGACATAGTAGCAATATGACCTTGGCCAAATTACTTGACCTTTCAGAAACGTGTTTTCCTCACCTATAGAATAGAAATCAGAATATTAACCCTGAAGGGCAAATCTAAGTCTCAAATGATGTCTGTAAAACCTTCAGCATGGTGCCTGGCCTGCGATAAGCATGCACTGAATGGAAGGTCCTATTGTAAGGGAGAATGAGGAACAGAAATAGAAGAAAGGAGTACTCAGAAAATGGGCACAATGCCAGCCTTCTGGGGCCTCTAGACCTCTCACAAACCTGGAGCTGTGAGCATCCCTCCCAAAGTAAAGGGGAAAATGAGGGTGGTCTTCCATTGGAGCTTCCATGAGCTTGAAAACAAGGACCCCCTCGTTCTTCTCTCTGTACTAGTAATGCCTACTATGGGCCTTGGCCAATGGAAAATACCCAATGAATATTTGAACAAATAAATGAATGAGCCCATCCCAAATCAACAAAGTTAAAACCATAATAATAATAATAATAATAATAATAATAATTTCAAACACTTGTATAGTGTTTACTAAATGCGAGGTACACATAGCAAATGCTTTCAAAACATTAACTCATTTAATCTTCATATCAACTCTATGAGGGATGTCCTACTATTATTCTTATCTTGGACAAGATGAAACTGAGACACAGGGGAGGGTAGTAATCTTCCCAATGCCACGCAGCTAATAAGTAGCAGAGCTGGACTATATACAATGGAATATTACTCAGTCATCAAAAAAATGAAATCTTACCATTTGCAATGACATGGATGGAACTAGAGGGTATTATGCTAAGCAAAATAAATCACTCAGAGGAAGACAATTATCATATGATTTCACTCATATGTGGAAGTTAAAGAACAAGACAGAGGATCATAGAGGAAGGGAGGGAAGAATAAAATAAGAAAATCAGAGAGGGAGACAAACCATAAGAGACTCTTAACTAAAGGAAACAAACAGTTGCTGGAGGGGAGTGGGTGGGGGGATGGGGTAATTGGGTGATGGGCATTAAGGAGGGCACTTGATATAATGAGCATGGGTGAAGGAATGGGTGTTATATGCAACTGATGAATCACTGAACACTAGAGTTCATAGTTCATATTAAATTATGAAATAATAGTTCCATTATTAGTGAAACTAGTAATACGCTATATGTTAATTAATTGAATTTAAATAAAAATAAAAAATAAACACAGGCAGCCTGGGTTTCGATTCTGTGCACTTAAATCTAAATGTATTAGCTACCTCAAAAAAAGAAATTTACTCATTAAAAAAACTAATTCATGCTTATTTTAGAAAAATTGGAATGTACAGAATATTAATCTTTTGGTTTTCTGCCTTCTAGGATTTTTTTCTATTTGATCAGAGTTACGACCATAACCTGAATACAAATTTACAGCCTTTTAAAAGGATTGGTTGCATAATTAATTCTGCCAAACTTTGTAAAGAATTTTTGCAAAGTGAAAATTTTAAAAAACCTATTTATTACTTGCTAGTAATGGTGCCGACCTTGGGGTTGGAGTCCTTCCCAGCCCTTTGGTCACAGGGGCTCTGACAGAGCTTTCCTCCCAGAATTTGGATCTGAAATATAGAAACTGATAATACTTAATTGGTGCCTATACCCTGATTTTATACTCTCAAGAACATTCTACTGCTCCTCATGTCCAACATTCTTGTTCCCTTCACAATCTACTCAATACTCTGTTTCCCCCGCCCCCCACTGCATCTCCCAGTTTGGGGTCTATTTGGACAACTGCTGTTGAAGGTAGCAGGGGACAGTAAGTACTTTTTTCCTTTGAGTTCTTGTTAGTTTATTCCTCTGGGGCCTGAGTTACAATCTACAGAAAGTAGAGTCTGTGTTTTTCAAGAGCAGTTAATAAAGTGTTACAGCTGAACTTTGTGCATTCTCTGCCCATTGCTGCTATCCAAGCGCAACATTTATTAAGCCTTCCTACACGTAGAAAAGATGTGCAGGATGCAAGAATTGAAAGCCTTTATTCTTTTCCGATATTGACCTGTAATTTCCAAGTAAGTCCCCTTATTTCTCAACATAACTTCACCTAGGAATGTATGGGTCAAGGCAGTGATTCCAAATTTTGGCTGAATGTTGGGCAAAGAATCTGAATAGACGTTTGTCTAAAGATACACACACAGACACCAAAAACATATGAAAATACCTCAACATCCTTAGTGATTGGGAATTGCAAATGAAAAGCACAATAAGATACCACTTTATACCACTAGGATGGCTATAATCGATAAAATATATAATAACAAATGTTGATGAAGAAATGGGGACATTAGAGCACTCATACTCTTCTGATGGGAGTGAAAAATGGTGCAGCCACTGTGGAAAACCGTCTGGCAGCTCTTCAGAAAAATTCAACAGAAAGTTACAAGATGACCAAACAATTCCCCTCTTAGGGATATACATAGAAGAAATCAAAGTACATGTCCACAGAAAGACATGTACACAAATGGTCACGGCAACATTAAACATAACAGCCAAAAAGTGGAGACAATCCAAATATCCATTAACTGACAAATGGGTAAATAAAATGTGGTATTTCTATATAATGAAGTATTATTCGGTAATAAAAAAGAAATGAAGTACTGACATCTGCTAAGACATGAATGAACCTTGAAAGCATTATGCTAAGTGAAAGAAGCCAGTCACAAAACACCAGCTATTATGTCATTCCATTTATGAGCTATTTCCATAATAGGCAAATCTCTACAGATAGAAAGCAGATTAGCAGTTGCATTGGGCTGGGGGACAGAGTGATGGGAAGTTGGGAATGACTGCTAATGGGTAACAGGTTTCTTTGAGGGGCTGTAAAAATATCCTAAAATTGATTGCAGTGAGGGTCATACGACTCTGAATACACTAAAAACTGTTGTATTATACAGTAGTCTCCCCTTATCCATAGTGTTGCTTTCTGTGGTTTCAATTGCCTGAGGTTGACTGTGGTTCTGAAGCAGATGATCCTCCTTCTGACATATCGTCAGGTCAATAGTAGCCTAACACTACGTGTCCACAGCATTCATCTCACATCATCTCACCACATAGACATTTTATCATCTCACACCATCCCAAGAAGGAGAAGGATAAGTACAGCACAATAAGATATCCTGAGAGAGTCAGAGAGACTGCACCAGAGGGCACATTCACATAACTTATTACAGTATATTGCTATAATTATTCTATTTTATTATTAATATTTTATTTATTTATTTGAGAGACAGAGGGGGAGAGAGAGCACATGAGTGGGAGGGGAGGAGCAGAGGGAGAGGGAGAAGCAGACTCTGAGGAGCAGGGAGCCCAACTCGGGGCTCAATCCCAGGAACCCAAGATTATGACCTGAGCTAAAGGCAGATGCTTAACCGACTGAGCCACCCGGGTGCCCCTATTCTATTAGTACTATTGCTGTTTATCTCTTACTGTGCCTAATTTATAAAATAAAATTTATCATAGTTGTCTAGGTATAGGATAAAACATAGTACATAGGGGATTTAGTACTACCCAGTTTCAGGTATCCACTGGGAATCTTAGAACAGGGAATACTGTACAATTTAAGTGGATGAATTGTATGGTGTGTGAATTATATCTCAAGAAAGCTATTTTTTATCCATCAAGACAATTAACTAATTCAGTCAGACAATTGTCATTTCATCATTGAGAGGCTCAGACACACCAATCAGACATTTTTGGCCCAGTCTTTTCCTTTGTCTAGATATGCTAACTGTCCAAAAAACACAGTGTCTTACAATGGCGAGCATTTGTTTAGCTCATAAATCTGTGGGTACTCCTGGACTGGGCTGATCTGGGCTGACCTTGGCCTGACTTACATGCTGGTCAGCTGGTCATTTGGCTGAGGGTTGGCCCATCTAGGATGGTCTTGGCTGGAGTGATTCATCTCTGCCTCACGTGATCTCTCCTTCCCAAAGGGTCAATCCAGCTTTGTTCACATGGAGATAGTAGTGTTCTAAGAATAAATGGAAGCCTGCTAGACCTCTTGAGCCGTAGGCTGAAACTGGAGATTGGCACAAAGTCACTTGACCATATTTAATTGGTCAAAGCAGGTCATAAAGCCAACCAAAATTAGGGGTGGGGGAGAGCTCTGAAAAATCACATTGCAAAGGGCAAGGATACAGGAAGCAGTAAAGAATTAAGGCAATTTTTATAATCAATCTATCCCATAGTCTTTGGGGCAATAAGTCTAGCCTATAATTTCACTCATTTTGCGGGTAGCTTTGGGCACATTTATTAATTCTTGTGAAAGAGATAAGGCATACTTGACCTTCGATCAGATTTCTTGGTTGAAATTAGATTAAAAACTTCCTTAGACTACTTATTTTAAAAAAAATTAAGGTTAAATGCAAAGAGTATTCCATACTTATTAGCAGGAAGTGTCTTATGATCCATGGATATAAATAAGGCAGAGTTCAAACTATCACATACTGGAGAGACCTGAGATTTCTGAGAATTAGAAACCCATTTAGGTAGTATCTTCCTTGGAATGAAAGCAGAGTACAGAAATTCTTACATAGCCAGTGTGATTCACCCATTCTAATCCATTCAATTTAGCATGACCTGGTAGAAGACAATAGGGACGAATTACAAGAATGAGTAAGACCTTATCCATTTTTTTTTCTAGGAGCAGATTGAAGTGAAAATAAGAAAAGAGAAGCCACCTCCTAGAATCCAGAACGTGAGAGAATCTCAAGAAGGATGGATAGTCAGCAGCAGCAAATGCATCTGCAAAAATCAGTAGAGTGACAGGGAAAAGGATCCATTGGATTTGGCAGAGTGCATTCATTCTATAAATGTGAGTTGAGAAGATACAATATGCTAGGCCCTCTGTCGAATGCTAGAACACAGAATTACTGTCTTCTCGATCTCAAAGAATAAACCAGTGGAAGAAAATAGACATAAAAAAAAAAAAAACCCAAAACACACAATACAGTGTGAAAAACCGTTTTGATGGAGGTTATTGGTCTCCTTACAAAGTATGCTCTGGGTGGAAAGAGAAAGCCCGAAGCAAGCATACTTCAGGTTGGATAATGAAGGAAAGATAAGGACTAATCATAGCACTTGAAGAGAAGAAGAAATCGGGAACAGCTTGAGGGAAAGGTTGAGTTCTGAAAATGTTTGCTTTGTTTTGTGTTTGTTTTTATTTTTGTGTGGAGACCACCAAAGCATGTTTGAAGGCTCTGGGAATAAGCCAGTCGAAAAGAAGAGCTTGTAAATAGAGAGGGAGGGAAAGCAGTCACATTGTCTCCTAAGGGGAAGCAGGATCCAGGACGCAATCGGAGGATTTATTTTGGAAAAGAGTAGGAACCGCTTCATCCTCTGAGCAGGAAGGGAAACAGGAAACTTGGACAGGTGCCCCCCTTTTTTTAACCAAATCCCCAAACACAAAGCAGTTTGTGTCAGTTGGAGTCAACAAGAGGCGATCTTGGGAGATTGACTTTGGATTCAAAAATATTAGCATTCTCCGGGTATTTCTAAGGTTTCCTGGGAAAACACGACAAAATAATTGAAACTGGGAGTTTCCAGGACAGCGATGACCTGTGTCTGCTTTGATATCCTTTTTGGAGACAGATGTGAGGGAAGTTGAGAGAAACCACAAGAGCAGGTCTCCTTTTTCCCGTTGGGGTGGCAGAAGTCATCGGCGGACAAGAGCAGGTGGTGTGAGGCGTGGGACTTGGCAGAGAGAGGCAATGTCTCGGAGCAACTGATACAGGATGGGAAAAGGATGCCAACCAGGAGTCATCTCCCAAATCATCGAAAACGACGGCAGAAGGATTTATATATTCCAGGAGAAATGCTGAAGAGGTCATGCTGGTTGACGGGAAACCTAATTAGGAAAGTTAATCAGATGCAAAATTATCCCAATGAAGTCCACACATTCCAAAGCTGAAGAGTTATGATTTGAGGATTGCCTGCTGTTCGGGATCGTGTGTGCTGCCAACTCTCCTCTATTACTGCAGATAATTGTGTCAGCTCCATGGAGTGTCTCTATATATAAATGCGCAGGGCGTGTCACACTTTTCCTGGGTGCCACTTGTCTCTAGGCCAGCTTGTTGCCTTTCAAACAGTAGTCCTCGCGATTGTGCCCAGAAGAAGGGCAATGCAGCCAGACAGGAAGGCCACTAAGATGGCCACGGTGTGTGAGTGATACATGCACCATCCTGATTCCTGAAAACACGTCATCTCCGTCCCTAAGATATTAACTCTGATTCCTCTTATTAAAATACACTTTCTTATTTGCTAGCAGCACAAATGTTGAGGAAGATAGCTGACACTTTCATATTTTTCTTTCTTGACAGTAAAATTTAAAATAACTGTACTGAAGATGAATCGCTGACTACTTCTAATCATAATCTTGATGTATTTTTTTTTTTTAAATCCCAGCACAGGTTTTGGAGTTGACAGTTCTAGAGTAGAAAATGAGCTCTGTTATCTAGGGTTTGCTAAGCTCTCTGAGCCTCTGTTTTGTTCTCTGTATTTTGGGCCAACTAATGTATGCAAATAGGTGTATAAAATATGGACAGAGAATAGAAAGATAGATGATAGAGGCAGGCAGACACACAGAAAGTTAAATTATAGAGATGATGAAATGATGAAGATGATAGATGGTTGGATGGATGGATGGATTGACGGACATATTAGTGAAGGAGAAAGGGAGGAGAGAGGAGAAGAAAGATGCACATGTTATTGAGGGTGTACGTGAAGAGCACAGGCTCTTGCAGCTAGACTGTCTAAATTAAAGCCAAGATGTTTTGGTTACCAGCTATGGGAAATTGGGCAAAATCTGCATCCTTGGATGGTTGTGGAGATTAAACTCAGAAATCCTATAAAATCCCTGGCCCATAGCCACTTTAGTAACCAATAGTTACTCATGCCAGTTCCATGTCAGCTACCAAGCTAAGCAATTACGCACGTTAACTTACTTAACTCTCCTGCCATTGCCCCCGGGGGAGATATTGTCCCCATTTCCAGATGAGAGGCTGAGAGTCCAGGCCACCAAGAATGACCCAGGAGGTCTATGCATTGCCCACCCTTGGGGCTGCCATCCACAAGGACTAGATGGGGCTGGGGCTTTAGGGAAATTAAGTAACTTATCCACAGTTATACAGGCAGCAAAGAGTAAATCAGTGATTTAAATCCAGGTATGCCTGACATCTAAATGTGTGCTTTGAACCCCTAAACACATTCTACCAATAAGCACTTATTATGAGGCTGGTTAATAAATCAGTTTAGTGTTCAGATGAATAGAGAAGGAAACAAAAAAAAGCTGTTGAAAAGATTGTCTTGACGGGTCCCCATTTCTCCACTGACCCTGCAACTCAGGTACTGCACAAATTCCATTAGCAAGCCTACAGCTCTGGCTGTTCCCTACTCCCGATTAACTGCATATGGCTTGTCCTTTGCTAAATCATCTGCAAATGTCCCTATTTCCCAACCAGTAGCTATTGGCCACTGTTGCCTCCTTGTCTTAGTGTTTGCTGAGGGAACAAAAGCCAGTTTAAATCCTAGCCCTAGGAAATCTTAACTAGGAAGTCAGGATGCTGTTCTCTTCCTCCCTCCTCTGACAGATTCCACAGCTGAAGGCCCAGCCTCAGCACAGAGTCAGGAGGGTGGAGACACTCACCAGCATTTAGATATTTCAGCCTGGAATAGACACTGAAGGTGGCAGGATGCAGGTTCCAGCTCATCTGAAAGTTGTCAGCCCCTCAACCTAGCCTGTCATCCCCACATTGGGCTCAAATCCAGGGTTTAAGAGCAGCGTGACTAAAACATTTGAGGAACCCCTCTGTCCATGGTTCTAAAAATT
The DNA here is from genome assembly GCF_054177405.1 of Leptonychotes weddellii. Taxonomy (NCBI): domain Eukaryota; kingdom Metazoa; phylum Chordata; class Mammalia; order Carnivora; family Phocidae; genus Leptonychotes; species Leptonychotes weddellii. Next base: position 147,856,324 of record NC_138373.1, on the reverse strand, counting down.
AACACCTTGGAAGCATCCTTCTTCCTTTCTTTAAATACCATTGACTTCTGTCCAATCTCTGTAAGGAATGCAGAACCCAGTGCCTTGCTTTGCCTGTCTTATAAACATTTCTGATAAGGGCAAAGCTTAGTGTAGAAATGTAATATTTTGACCCATGACGAACAAAATTTACATCAGAATGAAAAATATCCAGTTATTTAAAAGCAAATTAGGGGCGCCTGGGTGGCTCAGTCGGTTAAGCGGCTGCCTTCGGCTCAGGTCATGATCCCAGGGTCCTGGGATCGAGCCCCACGTCAGGCTCCCTGCTCAGTGGAGAGCTTGCTTCTTCCTCTCCCTCTCCCTGCTGTTCTGCCTACTTGTGCTCTCTCTCTCTCTGTCAAATAAATAAAATCTTTAAAAAAAATAAAAAATAAAAGCAAATTATTCTTTTATATATTTTTATATTTGATGGTGAGTTTCTAATTGCTAGATCTCAGTGGATACATATAAATCACAATGTGGCATTTTATTTTTAAATGTCAATATTTATAATTCGCTGACAATTACATCCCTGGCAATTATTTAAACTCTAGATGAGAATTTCAGATGTCAATTCAAAAACATTTGAGCATATTATTTTCCAAAATTATTTTCAGAGGTAATAAGCAAACACATTTGGAGACTGCTGTTAAGCCAAAGAAGAGATATGATAGAGGAAAAACATGGAGGTGCAAAACTTTTAAATAATTTTTTTTAGGTCTATGCTAAATTTTAAGCACCTCTCTCCAGCTACTGTGCAAATTTGTTCATGGCTGGAGCTAATCCGCAGGAGAGATAGATGGTGCCCACCATGCAAGCAGGTGCACAAGCATGGAGTCTCCATGTAGACATGACAGTTTCTCAAAGTTCAGGGGCTACCCATCACCTTCATTTCATCTCCTACCTCTGGCTCTCTCCTCCAGGTCCCTAGACTGCTAGATGCTGTTCCATGAGTCAGGGAAGTTTCAGCAAGAAGGAAGTCATTAGCAGAGATTCCTTCACTCATTCACTAATTAAAACATATTTATCAATAACTTCGATTCTAAACATGTTCTAAGTGGTGAGAAAGGCTTTGCTGTGGAAGAGATATTTCAGCCTAGACCTAAAAGACTCCAAAGAGCCAGTGATGGGAAAGTCCAGGAAAAAGCATGCCAGGCAGGGTGGAGTGTAAGAACAAATTCTTAACACCTGAACATCTTCCACAAAGTGAAGGAAGACCAGCATGGCCAAAGCACAGTGAGTGAAAGGGAAAGAGGTATGGAAATAGATGAGAAATGTAGGAAGCTACCAGGTGGTGTAATGCCATGGTAAGGAATTTGCATTAATTCTAAATATTAAAAGAAGCCATTGAAGATTTTTGTTTAGGGGGTAAAACTCTCTGATTTACATTTTTAAAAGCTCATCCTGATTTCCATGTGAAAATATATAGACTATAAGGACTTTGAGTAAAGTCAAGAGGTTACACACACACACACACACACACACGTGTTTTCTTTCCCTCTTGACACTGTGCTAAACTTACAGTGAAGATATTTTGTTTTAAGGCATACACTCAAAACATTGGGGAGAACAAGAGAATGAAAACTTTTTGAAAGTTGGGGAGCATATGAATAAATGACAAATGACTTACAAGATCTAAGAAATCAACTCATCTTCTAGAAGTAGGGAAATCTGAGAACCAACCTGACTTGAGTAACAGAGTCCTCAGAAGGCCTTAGATACTTTACAAGTAGGAGACAAGGAGCTCAAAGTAAGAAAGACTATAAAAAATCTGCTTCAGTTTTCAGATATCCAGATCCCCTTCCCCACTCCATAGTTAAGTGATTGTTCCACTTTGAAAAAGACAAGAAGTTTCTTTCTCTACAGAGGGTAGAAAAAAGGGTCTGTGGTCTTGGAGACATCAGATCCATCTGAGGGCAAGGTTGTCCAGGCATGTTCTTTTCCTTTAGTTCCAGAATGCTGGCATTCATATTTCTAGAAGATTCTTTTAAGAGGAAAATAGGAAAGAAAAGGTAAAAATGTTTAGGTATCAGTCCTGAATATTCCACATTGAGGTAATACTGGTTGTGAAAAAAGAAAACAAAGACAATTAAGAAAGGGAAGGCATCAAAAAGCAATTTAAGAATATACAAAAGTAACATGATTTTCCAGATTTGAAAATTTACTGAATACTCATCATAATGGAAAAAATGAACCCAAATCCAGTGACATAATTATGAATGTTTAGAATATCAGTGATAAAGAGGTTCTTGAAGATCTAACAACAAGAATAACAAAGATCCACATACAAAGGCTAAGCAACCAAAAAGGCTTTAGACTTCTTAATAGCAGTACTGGATACTAGAAGGCAGAGGCTAGGGGGAGGAAATGCCCTTAAAATTCATAAGGAAGTTTATTTCCAAGCTAGATTTTTATACCTAACTAAACTCTCAATCAAAAGCCAGTATAGAATTAACCATTTTTTAGACATGCAAAGAATTTTTTTAAGTCCTTCTATGACTCCTTTCTTGGGAAGTTACTGGAGAATATGAACCACAAAATAGATGGAGTAAATCAACAAAGAAGATGTGCGATATTAGAAATAGGAGACAGGGCCTGAGAGAGAGAGGTGAAAATAATCCCCAGAATATCTGATAAGGAGGATTCCTAGATGAAATCTATGCCCCAGGCATTAGAAAGGCTAGTAGTCCAGGGTGACCAGAGCTAAAGACTCAGAGTATTATTTACAAAGATTAAATAGATAAGAAATATCTAGAACGTCTGTACATCTTGAGAAAAGAGGAGATTTGGACAAATGGGAAAGACTCAGGATTGAATTATAGATAAGAACATAGAAGGCTAAGCAAAAGGGGAAACAAGATCAGTAGTAGCTCTGGGGAAAACAAAAGTTGTACAGAGAAGGAAAAGTAATCATAACTTAATACATGGCCCAGATGTGAATAGCATTCACATAGCATGATAATGTCAACACAGATTGTTCTAACCAAAATTGTGGTTGTTAAGATGGTTAGGGGGACAGGAGGATGGCAGGAATATGCATGTATGGTGGGACCAATGGGAATTCTTAAATAATGTCCAAAACAGAAAGAAATCAACAAATTGGTATCTAGCTGGTTATTTAGAAACAGAAATAAACATCAAAATTATGATCTAAAATTTAAATTATTGCTTGTGGGGAAAGGAAAGTTAAATGAGAGACAGAGAGAGAACTGATGCTTTATGTAAAAACTTGGTACAACTATTCTACCCTTTAAACAACATGCACAAATAATAATGTTTTATTATATCTAGATCTAAAGTAGGTCAAGCCAGATACACATGCTAAACCTTGACTTAGGTCAAGCTATGTACACATGCTATATACTCCTTTAATTTTCACAGCAACATTAGAAGTTTTGCCTTATTTCTTCCATTTTCAGATGAGACAACTAAGACACAGAGGGATTAAATAATTACTGTATGGTTACAGGGCTCAGATGCAGCAGAGCTGTGATATAATTCAAGAAAACTGGTTCAAGAGTGACCACTCTTGAATGCTATGCCAAGGGCTCTTAAACTTGTCTAAGCCATTGACCTCTTTGGCATTCTGGTGAAGCCCAGGGGTCCTTTCACTTTAAATGTTCCAGCCAGAAGCAGCGTGCAAAGGTGCACAGGTTTGAGCTGCAGCAATGTGTCCATAGGACCACAGCTGTTTGATATTGTTAGAGGGACACATTTTCCCTTCTCCCGATGTCTTCCCTGTGGACTCTTTCCACCTGTTTACTCACTCCATCCTGGGGGAAGTCAAGTGATTTATCTGATTGGTAAGTTTGGAAAGAATAAAACAGACCTCCTTTATCCTCTTGTGAGCAAATTGCATGCAAAAAACAGGAGTTCTGTGCATCTCCATATCATGCATTTTACACTTGCTTGTTTAAGACTCCCTGAGCCAGGATCGTCTGTGGCTGGATGGATAACTTGCCTGGTTCAAGGGAATCAGTTAGCAGGCCCATGCCTCTCACACAAACTGTGTCATCTATCTTAGCTCTTATCAGAATGAGAAGTGATATTTTGGTGTCCTGGCTCCCTTGAGTTATTTTTCTTGACTTACTCAAAACCTAGATGAGGAAGAATAATATTATGCCCCTCAGAGACTCCAAAAACCACAGCTCAATCTTTTTTTTTTTTTAAAGATTTTATTTATCTATTTGAGAGAAAGAGAGAGAGCATGAGCAGAGGGAGGAGCAAAGGGAGAAGGACAAGCAGTCTCCCTGCTGAGTGCAGAGCCCAATTTGGGGCTCAATCTCATGACCCTGAGATTATGACCTGAACCAAAATGAGGAGTTAGACGCTTAACCGACTGAACCATCCTGGTGCCCCACCACAGCTCAATCTTAAATAATGAATGGAAGGTGCCGGCAGATATAAAATTTGGGTGAGAAACAGGAGAGAAACTGATCAGGGAAAGCGCTATGATCCATGCTTTGGAATTCTGATTTTAACTTGAAGGCAGGAGGAAGCTATCAAGGGATTTAAAGTAAGGGAATAACTTAGCCAGATGTGCATGTTGGAGAAAATCATTGGATAGAAGAATAGTTTGGAGCCAAGGCAAGACTAGTAAAGGGAGATGAGTTTGAAATCTATAACAACCTGTCCAGAAGTCAGGTTGAGGAAGTGGACATGGAGGGGTAGTTATGGGTTCTAGAGATACTAAGGGAATTTCTTTATGTGACTTCCACCAACTCTCCCATTCTGCCCCAACTGGGGGCAAGAAATAAGCTCTCTTCTCAAAATTCCATTTCCTTTTGTTCCTAACTCCCTTATGGTCTTTTTTTTTTTTTTTAAGATTTTATTTATTTATTTGAGAGAGAGAGCAAGAGACCGAGAGAGAGCCACAAGCAGGGCAGAGGGAGAGGAGAAGCAGACTTCCCGCTGAGCAGGGAGCCCGACATGGGCTCTATCTCAGAACCCTGGGATCATGACCTGAGCCAAAGGCAGACACTTAGCCAACTAAGTCATCCAAGCACCCCTCCCTTATGGTCTTTGTATTTTCATTATTCATTATAGTTACCTGCTGTGTTTTACCTAACCAACTAGATTGTCATTTCATGACAACAGAGACTTTGACTGATTCATCTTTATTAACCTCACTGACCCTGGTCAGAGTTAGCTATAAATAAATTCATAGAATGGATTCATCTTTATAATTAGGAAAGAAAGATTCTGGCAAAATCAGTGAAAGGTAAACCTGAAAAGGGGGCTGTAGCAGTTACCTATTGCAGCATAACAAACCATCCCCAAAACGTAGTAACTTAAAACAGCAACCATTTCTTAGTACTCACTAATTTACAGGTGATGAGTGGTTCTGCTGACCTGCTCCAGGGATAGACTTGCTGGATGACCTCAGTCATGTGTCTGTGGTCATCTGGCAGGTGGCCAAAGACTGATCAAGGAAGGATGGCTGTCATCTGGGTGGATGAGGACTCCTGAACCACGTGTCTCTCATCATCCAGCCCACTAGTCTGGACTTGTTCTCATGGTGGCAAACCAAGTTTCCAAGAGAGCAAACAGAAGGATTCAAGGCCACTTAAAGTGGAATGGTAATACTTCAGTATTCTATTGGCCAAAGTGAGTCACAAAACCAGCCAGAATTTGAGAGATGAGCAAGTAGAGATGGGAGGAACTCCAAAATCACACAGCCAAGGGCAAAGATATGGGGAGGGATGGAGAATGGGGGACAGTTCTGCAAACATTATGCTATGGGGAATTTTCAGGCACAGCCCTGACTGCAGCAAAATAATCCCCTTACCAGCAGTGACATGAGAAAGATTTGGCTTGATGATCATGGATGATGAGGAGGAGGATGAGGATGAAGACGAGAAAGAACACTGCAAGTCTTCATTACAATAAGTCCAGGAGTTAGATACTGTTGTAATCCCCATTTTACAGATACGAAAATTTCATCTTCATGCAGGGAGGTCCTTTACTCAAGGTTAGCTATGAGGTGATAAGGAGCAAGCCTAGAAACACACATACACAGTCACCATATGGAATTCGGGACAGCTAGCTGGGGCTTCTACTGCAGGGGAAATTTGCCAGAAGTTTCTCTCCTTACCTGAGAGCTGCAGGAGACTTTTCATCTAGGTTTGTTTTCCCTATTGCATCTTTCTCTGTTCATCCCTCTTGATTATCCATATGCCTGTTAAGTCTATTTTTCAGATTTAGTTCATACTGTTTTATAATAAAAGACTTTTTTTTCACTGTTTTACAGCAACATGGAGAGGATTAACAGTTAATTTAATGTTTGCAAAATGCCTCGAGCACCTTGGAATTAAACATGTCATGTGCAAATAAATAAATAAAGGCTTTAGAGTATAGAGACATTGGTCTTCTCTGAGTTACATGCTCAGAGTGTTTAAATGCATGCATGCACACAGCCAGCTGAAAATCTGCCTATTCCACTAAACAGGGACTGGGTTACCCTAGAATTTGCTCCTCCATGTGTGTGGTATTAGAAGGAAGAGATGCGAGCCAAAATTCCATCATCCAGCATATTTTCTATCTGTATGTGAGGGATATGAAAATCAATAGAAATGTTCAATGTTTGATAATCAAAGGACCCACACACACAGAGGCATGCCCCTTTCCAGGATCCAACAAGCTAACAGGTGGCTGAGCAATGAGGAGGAAGAGGAGAGTCTGCTAAAAAATTTGAGACAGCAAGAAGTTTGAAGCTTAGATATTGGCAATGTCTAGTTTATGAACATGTTTTGTTTTGTTTTTTAATTTAATTAATTAATTTATTTTTTAAGTATGCTCCATGCCCAGTGTGGGGCTCGAACTCACGCCCCTGAGATCAAGAGCCAGCCAGGCACTTCTATGAACATGTTTTTATGTTGATAACCAGTTTATTGACACTACCCTCTCTGGCTACTGAGGACAGGACCTCCAGCCATGCTACCCAGTCCTAGCTTCTTGAATCTCAGCTAAGTGAAGGATCTCCTGAGAACACAGCATTCATGGTAGCCTGAGGTTCAGGGACCCCCTGGAACTCACAATTTACCTGAAATTACATGTGCATTTAACTTGCCTGTATGGGCTGCCTTGAAATGATGTAAAATGTCTTCTCCTTGGAAAACCACTTTTAAGTCCTACACGACTAATGTATGAATGGATTCTTAGAGTAAAACTTATGGTTGCCAGGTGTATGGATTTATAATCAAATAAAGCAGACCAGATGAGAAAGAGTCTCCAATTTCTCAGTCCACCCCTCCAACCACATGGTACATTTTTAAAATTTTTCTTTTAGAGAGAGAGAGCACAGAAGGAAGGGGTAGAGGGAGAGAGAGAATCCCAAATGGGCTCCATACCCAGCGCAGATCCCACAACCCTGAGATCATGACCCAAGCCGAAATCAAGAGTTAGATGCTTAACTGACTGAGCCACCCAGGTGCCCCAGTACATTTTTAAAATATTTTTATTTTTATTTATTTATTTTTAAAGATTTTATTTATTTATTTGAGAGAGACAGAATGAGAGACAGAGAGCACGAGAGGGAAGAGGGTCAGAGGGAGAAGCAGACCCCCCACTGAGCAAGGAGCCCGATGTGGGAGTCGATTCCGGGACTCCAGGATCACGACCTGAGCCGAAGGCAGTCGCTTAACCAACTGAGCCACCCAGGCGCCCCATTTTTTAAATAGACTTCTTTTTTTTTTTTAAGATTTTATTTATTTATTTGACAGAGAGAGACAGCTATAGAGGGAACACAAGCAGGGGGAGTGGGAGAGGGAGAAGCAGGCTTCCCGTGGAGCAGGGAGCCCAATGTGGGGCTCGATCCCAGGACCCTGAGATCATGACCTGAGCCAAAGGCAGCCGCTTAACGACTGAACCACCCAGGCGCCCCAATAGACTTCTTTTTTATTAGAGCAGTTGTAGGTTCACAGAAATTAAGAGGAAGATACAGAGATTGCCTATATACTCTCTGCCCCCACACATGCGTAACCTACCCATTATCAACATCACTCAGGATACATTTGTTATAATCACCGAACCTACATGGATACGTTTTACCCAAAGCCCATAGTTTACATTGGGGTTCACTCTTGGTGTTGTACGTTCTGTGGGTTTGGAAAATTCATGACATGTATCCATCATTATAGTATCATACATGGTAGTTTTGCTGCCCTAAATCATGGCACATTTTTGGTGAATTATTTTCCCTTCAAGGCTGCTTTTGGTTTTCACTTTCACCAGATTAGAGGAACAGGAGGGTAACAGACCTTATGAGTAGCCTTAACTTCCAAACATTAGGAGAAGCAAGGGATAGAAATGAACATATGTTGGGCATCTCTAGACACTGGTTAAGTTCCACTTCCTGTATTATCTCATTTAATCCCCCAGACCCTTTGGGGTGGATGTATTCACCTACATTTTATTTATGAAGTCAATGAGGCTAAGTATCTCATAGAGCTCTTAAATGGACTATAAACTCCTTGAGGAGAGGGCAGTATCTTACTCATCTGTATACCTCCCCATACTTAGCACAGGACCTGGAAGAAAGTAGGCATTCGGTACACGTGCGTTAAAGGAAAATTAAGGAAAAGGCAGAGGTGAAATTCAAATCCATCCCTATCGGTCTCCAAAATCTGTGCAAGTTTCTACAGAGCCAACTTCGTGTGTGTGTGTGTGTGTGTGTGTAAGATCACAGAATTTTCATCCTGGCACAGGAAATGCCCAAGTATGAGAGTCTGCTAAGCTATTTGCCTGTCCCTACCTTCCTTCCTGAAAATAAAGTATCAGTGGAATTCATCTTCTTTGACAGTACAAGGATTTTTTTATTCCTCTTACACACTTATATTCTTGCCATTTCCTACTTCCAGAAACCAGCCCCGAGCTACAGAAATTTCCAATAGATCCATTCATGCTTCTTATGGAAAGACATTGGAATAAGACCCTTAAATTCTCAGCAAACTACCTATTTAGATTTGAGAACTCTATACAGATAGGAAATTCTCATTTTATTACTAATTAGGACTTAGAACCCAATCTTACAAACCCAACATGACCTTGCCCCATGGCAGCACCTGGCCCTACTTTTCTACCCTCTCTTCCTTACTCACTGGGCTCCTGATACAAGGGCTTCCTTGGTGTCCCTTGGACAACTGCACACAACTGTCACCACAGGGCCTTTGCACTTGCTATCCCTTCTGCCTGGATCTTTCTTACTGTAAAAACAGTATTTCTCACTTCCTTCAGGTCACTGCATAAATGTCATCTTATTGAATGGATAAAGAAGATGTGGTATATATATATATATA
>NC_138373.1:147829080-147846510 GCF_054177405.1 Leptonychotes weddellii | reverse complement strand
AGCGACTGCCTTCGGCTCAGGTCATGATCCTGGAGTCCCGGGATCGAGTCCCGCATCGGGCTCCCTGCTCGGCGGGGAGCCTGCTTCTCCCTCTGACCCTCCCCCCTCTCATGTGCTCTCTGTCTCTCTCATTCTCTCTGTCTCAAATAAATAAATAAATAAATCTTTAAAAAAACTAAGTCCAAATGTCACCTACTCTAGCAAGTTGTAGTAGGCAGAATTGTAATATGGCCCCCAAGATTCCCACCCCGTGGTGTATTCCCACCCTCTGGTGTATATACTCTATGTAGTCTCCCCTTGAGTGTCGGTGGTACCTGCGAACACATGGAATTTCTCTCCTGGGATTAGATTAATCAAAAGGGAGTTTATCTTGAGTGATCCTGACCTAATTAGGTGCACTATTTAAAAAAGTCAATGCAGGACTATCAGTTTTAACTTGGACATGTAAAGAGCTTGGAAATTGTCATTCCCATCCTTACACCAAGAAAAAACTAGACAACATGAAAAATCAATGAATTTTTTGGACCCATGAGATAACTGAAGATGTTTACTGTTGTAAAATCCAGAGAGGCAGTCCTATCCAGAGAGACACAGGTGAGATCTGCTTACCTGGAGCAGAAACCTCTGGGGTCATAAACTGGTAGGAAGACTCAGAAGGCGATTTTGACAAATTGCTGAAGGCTCAGTGTGGACTCTCATGAGAGTGAGAAAGTCCTGGGAGCCACAGTCTTAGGAGGACCCACATTTTTGTGAACTTTACCTACAGGAACACTCCCAGGTTCACGTGCTGAAGAACCAAGGAAGATCCCTTCTTGGCTCTGTCAGCAAGAGGGTATGATTAATCATTTGGAAATATACCAGGAGCCTCCTCAATTACAAAGGCCTACCATTTAGAAGAGCTTTGCCAGAGCTATCCAGCTGAAAGGAAGGGGATCCTTGCCACTCCAACCTGCTTCAACATTCCCAGCTCACCTATGGGGAGGAAAAACATAGTCAAGAAGGATAAGGCTTTCAAGGAAAAAGATGGAAAACAGTATAGCCAGGGAAGGAGAAAAGCTGTATCACTGGAGAAATATTTGCAAAGGTCATAGCCCCAAGACACAAACCCAGAGAAAGATTGAGAATTAATGGGAAGGTTTAGAATGTTCCCCATTCCTCAGACCTTTCCACTGCTCCAACAGGGCTCCTGTAAAACAACAGTATATTTTGGCCCAAACAGCAGCAAAGGGCAGACTCTCTCTGGGGAGGGTACTAAAGGAAAACCAAAGTCAAAAAGAGAGACATAAGTAAGGACATTGAGGAATGGGAAGCCTCTGGCAGCTGTAGCTACAGCAAACATTAACTCAGCACATCTTCTAGACAGATTAACATAAGTCCTTCCACTAAAGGCCTATTTACTTGATCTCCTATTACCTGATACAACATGTCTGGCTTTCAACAAAAAATTACAAGGTTAGTCAAAAGGCAAGAAAAATATTCCGAAGAGACAAAGTAATCATGAGAATCAGACTCAGATATGACACAGATGTCAGAACTATCTGACAGAGAATTTAAAATAGCTATAATTAATATATTAAGAGATCTAACAAAAAAAGAACAGATAGGTATTCAAGAACAGATAGGTAATTTAAGCAGAGAGGTGGAAACTCCAGGAAACCATCAAGTGAATGCTAAAAATCAAAACACAGCAACAGATATGAAGGATGCCTTCAGTGGCTTGCCAACTGACTTGGCACAGCCAAGAAAAGGTCCAGTGAGCTTGATGATAGGTCAACAGAAATAGCCCAAAAAGAAAATTCAAAGGGGGAAAAAACAAATGGGGAAAAAAAAACAAGATAGAGCATCCAAAAATTGTGGGACAACATCAATAGGGATAACATACACATAATTGAAACACTGTCAGAAGAGAGAATGAAGCAAAAGAAATATTTTAAGTAATAATGGCTGTGAATTTTCCAGAATCAATGACAACACCAAACCATGGATCCAGAGAACACCAATGAGGATATAGAAAAACAAAACCAAAAATATCAAGACATTCATATTCAAACTGTGGAAAACCAAAGACAAAGAGAAAAATCTTAAGAAAAAAAAAAAGCCACAAGAAAAATATATCCTAGCTATAGAAGAACAATGGTAAGAACCACAGGGAACTTTGGGGGTTTTTTCTGTTTTGTTTTGTTTAAAGATGTATTTATTTATTTTAAAGAGAGAGAGAGAGAGGGAGAGAGCCGGGAAGGGGCAGAGGGAGAGGGAGAGAATCTCAAGCAGATTCCCCACTGAGTGTGGAGTCTGATGCAGAGCTTAATCTCACCACCCTGAGATCATGACCTGACCCTAAATCAATAGTTGGATGCCCAACGGACTGAGCCACCCAGGCCCCTAGAACCACAGGGAACTTTTTTTTTTTAAGATTTTATTTATTTATTTGACAGAGAGAGACACAGCAAGAGAGGGAACACAAGCAGGGGGAGTGGGAGAGGGAGAAGCAGGCTTCCTGCCAAGCAGGGAGCCCGATGCGGGGCTCAATCCCAGGACCCTGGGATCATGACCTGAGCTGAAGGCAGACGCTTAACGACTGAGCCACCCAGGCGCCCCAGAACCACAGGGAACTTTGTGTCAGAAGCTGTGCAAGAGAGAAGAGAGTGGAGTAAAATATTTAAAGTTTTGAAAGAAAAAAACCCCACCAACCTAGAAATCTATATCCAGCACAATTCTTCAAAAGGAAGGAAACAGAAAGACTTCTCAGACAAGCAAAATTGGAGGGGTTTATTACCAACAGACCTGTCTTGCAAGAAATGTTAGAAGAAGTTCTTCAGGATAAAGGAAAATTATATGGGCCTGAAACTTGCACGTATGTAAAGAAAGGAAGGATGTGGTAGAAGAAATACATGAAGGTAAAATAAAATATTATATTTTTCTAATTCTTAATTGACCTAGAATGTACCTTATTGTTTAAAGCAATAATGTACCAGATGATTGTATCATATAGATAAGCAAAGTAAATAACAGCAATATTGCAGTGGATGGAGAGAAGAATGAGGAATTCTCTGTTTGGAGCAAGATGCTTACACAAGCTATGAAACAAACAGTGTGGTGTTTTTTGAAACCAGACTTAGATTGTTTATAAACGTGGATTGCAAACCATAAATGGAATGGGGACCCTGAGAGAGATCTTGGAATGGAAAATAATATTAGGAAAAACATGAGGAAATCTGAATAAAATACGAATTTTAGTTAATAATAACAGTTCATTATTGGTTCATTAACTGTGATAAATACGTCATACTCATGTAAGATGTTTATGGTAGGAGAAAGTATGTGTGGGATATATGGGAACTCTCTGTCCTATCTTGTCACTTTTCCATAAATCCGAAACTATTCTAAAGTTAAAGGAAAAAAAGTGATACTCAAAGAGATTATCCTGCTAGTGTCAAGAAGGAAGCAAAACTGCCTTGGAGAAAGACAGTATCTAGTTGCGAGGGCCTCAGTCCTACAACCGCAAGTCACTGAATTCTGCCAACAACCGAAATGAGCTTGGAAGAGGACCCCCAAGCCCCAGCTGGGAACCACAGTGTGATCAGTGCCTTGAGAGCAGCCCGGAGAGACAGAGGATCCATCTGAGCCCTGCCTGGATTCCTGACCCACAAAAACTGTGAAATAATGAATTTATGTTGTTTTAAGCTGCTCCATTTGTTATGCATCAATAGACTTTCCTGACTATTGTCAGATGTATGTGTTTCTCCTAGGAGTATTCATCTCTTTTATTCATTCACTCAGTTTGGAAATATTGAGACCTACTATGTGTCATAGTAGAGAGGAGTGAGCGAGGTATACTCCTTGCCTTCTCTGAGCTCGGAGTGTGGTGGAAGACATAAACAAATACCATGTAGATGCTTAATTTACAAATATGGTAAGTTTTATAAAGGGAAAAAATAAGGTTGGAGAAGAAGTTTTTAAATACTGGGGAATTGGAGAAGACTTCTCTGAGGAAATTGCAATTAAGCTGAGACCTGAAAGACATGTGTGCTTTGGCCAGACAGCAAGTGGGAGCAGAGAAGGTAGCATGTGCTAAGGTCCTAAAGAGGAATGAGCTGGAATGTTTGAAGGACTTGAAAACCACCAGCATGACGGAAAACCAAAGACAAAGAGAGAATCTTGGGGGAAAAGAAAAAGGCAAGCTGTGAAGTTCATGTTCTCTCCTCCAAGGCAGGACACCCTTGGCCAGACTGAGAGCCAGTTCACAATTTTAAAGGAATTCGAGTTATCTGGTTTCTTAGTCCAGAACAGATTAGATTAAATTTATGCGAGTTGCCGCCCTAACAATGAACACAGAGCAGGAAAATAAAATGCACTTGACTGTAGAAATTGGGGCATTTTGCTGCAAAAATGCAGCAAGTGGGTGTCTAATCTCCAGTCTGTAGCAACATAATGATTGCACATTTAAAAACAAGGCAGTTGCAATAACGGGCACCTGCATTGCACTGTCCACAGGCAAGGTTCACTCAATCTTCTTAACAAATGTATGCAAAATTAAGATGCTTGCTTGCAAGGAATTAAAAAAGTAAAATTCAGGAAATAATGGGGATGGAGGATGGCACAAAGTACAGACGGGGAGGGATGTGAGATGGAAGAGGATTTGCTGGGGTCTTCAGAGGTATTGGCAATGGTCTGGCTATGGCAAGGGTATCCAGGGAGAAAACATAAGCATCTTTCTTGGTTAGTACCACAAAGTTTAATAATAATAATGTCACTGTTATGATTTACCCTTATAGTCTTCGCAATGCATGGATGTGCATTGGTCTACGCTGTGTCTGATTTTATATACAGAAAATCACCCGATTGCCTCACAACTGCCTGCAGGACGAGTCATATCATTCCCATTACACAGGAAAAGAGATTCAGGTTAAGTAACTCATAAACTAGACAGGATTGAATCCGCTTCTGCCAGATTCCAAAGTGATTCCAGACACCAGCCTCCTCTTGTAAGGTAAGGCCCTGCTCTCCATCTCCTGTTCATGTTTTTAGCAGTAAATGATGAGGCAGGCAGGATCGCTCAGACCCTGACTGGGAAAACACCCCTCGTGCTCACACGGGGACAATGACAGAGTGGGGTCAGGGCCTCACGTCAGCCAGTTTCCCTCGAGCCTCCTTCCTCATGGTGGAGTTCAGGGGAGATGCTGAGCATGCGACTCAGATGTGAAGCGTAAACGTCCTACCGCCTTCTGATGCTAGGGGTGGACAAGTTCAAGTAGGCATGCAGCAAGAGTGACAGACAGACAGACAGACACCTGACTCCTCAAGAGGACCTCTGAGCCCATCTACTCACACAGCCACCTGGATAAGGGGTGCGATGTTGGGGTTCATGCCTTTGTAGTCAAGTGACCTTGCTTTTCTTTCAAAGCATAGCCTGGTGGATGCCCTGGACCTTGAACGATCAGGTGAGTAACTCCAAAGTGTTTTTCTTTCCTTATGGCAAGTCGGTGCCTGAAATGTGCTGCTGGAAATAGAGGTGTTTATTCGAGACCCAGATGGTGCTTTCTGTCTGGCTTCCAACACCAGCCTTAACAAGTCCAGGCACCGCTCTGGCCTTCCTGACAGCCCCAGCACATCAAGTTCCCTCACATCTTCAGGCAGCAACCCTCAGAACATTCAAGGTCCAGCCTTGGGTCATAGATGAAGGTGAGGAACCCTTCCTCCCTTCCTCTCCTGCATGTCATGTGGGCTGGTTCCCTCCTGCATCATACTGGGCACGGTCTCATGTGAACATCAGGCTTACACCCTCTCACCTGGATCCCCATGGCCTCCCTGCGGGCACCCCTTTGCCTTAGCACACCATTAACTGGAAGGGCTGAGGGTCCCTTGCAACCACAGAGATGCCATTGTCAAGGGCAGTTGTGAAAGTCCTAAAAGTCCAAGATCTGTCACCCTGCTGTTCTGCAAGTGTGTCCCCCAAGAGAAGGGGAATTGTCATCAGTTTCCGAATGTTAAGCTGGTTTCCAGTCTACAGAATAACCTCTTACCCACCCCATTCCTTGAGTAACTTAAGTATATATACTTCCACAGGGAATAAAGCTCAGCTTTCATCAACCCCCATCCCTGTTTTGTTCTTCTTCACAGTTCAGATCTTGCTTTTACATATTTTGTTATTTACTCACATGTTTTGTTGGTGGTTTCTCTCCTCTTACCTGCACTAGAATATAAGCCCCATGAGCCAGAGCAAAAAGCAAAAAGTCTGGTCTCTTAGTGCCTTGTCTGCTCTACCCTGAAAAGAGATGGGGATGTATTGTTGCTTTGTAACCATTTGTTGACTGATCAAATGAATATTAGACGAAGATTCTTCTAAAGCTTCCAGATATGCCAGGGGGCGCCTAGATGGCTCGGTCGGTTAAGCGTCTGCCTTCGGCTCAGGTCATGATCCCAGGGTCCTGGGATCAAGCCCCACATTGGGCTCCCTGCTCAGCGGGGAGTCTGCTTCTCCCTCTGCCCCTCCCCCTGCTCATACTTGTGTTCCCTCCATCTCTTTCTCTCTCTCTCTGAAATAAATAAAAGCTTTTTAAAAAATCTATTTTTCCAACCGAAGTTCTTTTAAAAATCAATCAACAAATAAAATAAAGTTTCCAGATATGCCTGACAACAAGGCAGCAACAAACTAGGCCTAAGAAAACAGAGAGCCATCCCATATTTAAATCCTTACAAAATCTCTATGTGAGGCTGCTTGCCCAGTTTTTCCTGGGGTTACTACTTCACATTTGCAAGTAATAGATGCAAGACGTTAAATGTTAGATGTTAAATAAGGTCCAAAGCTAGACCTACCCTGGAACTCCCATTTCTGCCTAAGCCAGTCTGAGTGGTTCCTGTTACTTGGAACCAAGATTGCTGACCGATCAAGGAGGGAGCAACTGATCCTGTTCACCAAAGACTCCTAGTGGAAAATTGCACTAAATAATTTAGACTAAAGTGTAAACAGCACCACTATGAGTTAACGATGCTCTTCTACATGCTTTATATATAAGAACTCATTTAACTCTTCAAACAACCCTGTAAGATAAAGACTAGTATTATGCCCATTTCATAAATAAGAAAACAGAGGCACAGCAAGGTTAATGACCTGCCCAAGTCACACAGCTAGTAAGTGGTGGTAGTGGAGTTTGAACATGAACAGGTCCCTCTGCTTTACCATTCTCACCAACTGCAAGTCCATGTGAGGGGATCAGAATATTAGAAAAGCCACCCAAATGCACTGGACTGGCCTCTGTGTCTCCATGCTCCACAGACACCTTCCACCACAGCCTCCGTGAACTTCATCTCAGTAAGGTCCCCATGCAGTGGCATCAGGATAGTGTCCCCAAGCAGAGAGCCAGGACAGTGGAAGGGAGCACAGCTTTGCTTTGCTTCTTCCAGGAGGACATGGTCCCTCACTGCTGACCATCTAATGTCCACACAATATCCTGTCTTCTACTAGTTTACAGTGGGAAAGCAGGTCCAGTCCCAGTCATTCCCAATCATGACTAGAAACAGGAGTCTGGTCCTTTTGTAAACTATTCTTAGGCATAAAATTCTCTTTTTGAATGAAATCCATCATATACATATGATATAACAGAGGGATACATGTGAGGGATTTGGGGTTTCCCTGAAGTCAACTCCATACTGTTGGACACAATTCTTTCATTATTTATGGAACCCATAATAGCTGTCTTGCAGGCATTAAGTTTAAAAATCATTATCTAGATCAGTCTCCAAACCTCTAGACCAAAGAAGGGTCACAATGATCCATAGGGGTGCTGGGGAAAAATACTAGAATTTGCTTTTATTTTCAACTGATTTTAAATTTCTATTTTGGGTGTTTTGTGATGAAAAAGTAGATTAGAATGGTAGGACTTTTAAATGTTTTATAAATAAATCTACATGTGTAGTTCAAAGGATGTGGGCTTTTTGTTTTTTGGCTTTTTTTACTCATGGGAATACGCGATCAAAATAGCTTGAAGGTCTCTGGACTAGATGGGAGTCAGTCAACTTTTCCTGTAAAGAGCCAAACGGTAAAATATTTCAGGCTTTGAGGGCCATCTGGGTTCTGTCAAAACTACTCAGCTCAGCTTTTATAGCATGGAAGCAGTCATAGACTACAGGTAAACAAATGAACATGAACGTGTCCCATTTGCGAAGACAGGTGGTGGCTTGATTTGGGCTACACACTGTGGTTTGCTGGCCCATGGCCTCAGGGATTTCTGAAGATGCTTTCAGCAAGAGAGTCTTTTGGCTCAGTTTCAGCCTACAGACCGTAGTGGCCCAGAGTGGAGTGTCTCTCGGAGCACTAGCTGCGCTATGTTCTTAAAGGGTTACGATCACTTATACCGCTCAATCCTATAAAACAAAATCTCTCCAGAAATCACAAAGTGGTTAAAACTCAGGCACTGAAATTACACAGAAGCTAATATCCAGACTCCACGGTGCAGAGCTGGGCTCAGTTTAATTACTTCTGTGGCCTCCATCCCCATCACGCGTAAAACCCGGACTCTGCCAGCTACCCAGCAAGTGTGCTGCACTGATGGAAAAGGAGAGTGGATCAGAAAGTGCCTCGCATGGAAGCTGATGCATAGCAGGTATTCCATAAATGCTAGATTCCAACCCTGTCTTGGCTCTGGGTCCTTTTCGCCCTCCAAAGGAAAAAATAGTTAAGAAAAATCAGAGTAAGAGCAAAAGGAAAAAGAGAGAACAAGAGAGAAGAAAGAAGGTTTCGCTATTCCTTTGCTCCTTCTCCCAAAGGCTTTGTTTCTTGTGCTAGGAAAGCTGGAACTCCTACGTGCTTTTGTCCCACACCAAGGCACCTCTCTGAGGACATGGGCATGGGTGGGAAGATGGGTGGTGGCTGGCAGAATCTCTTCATATTTATTTTTCATCTCACCTTTTCTAAATTTCTATTTTTGATATGTTTCTTATGGATTTAATACATTACATTATAGTACATGCATGTAGTTTATCAATAATGATACATATACTGAAGAATAGGCTCAAACAAATCTCTGGATTGTGGCACATGATCAAGGAGATGAAAACGTTGGGGAGACCCCTGCTTTAGGGCTTGACAGGGATATTCAAACACATTGATGTGTCAGGGGATTCAAGAAGGAGCAGGATAAATTTGGTGCATCTTCTTGGAGTATCCACCTTGTACAAAGATTTTTCCAGTATCATTAAAGCAAACTCATGTTTTGGAGTTGAATGCCAAATCCACACGATTTTTTTATTTTCTTTTTAAGATTTTATTTATTTATTTGAGACAGAATGAGAGAGAGAGAGAGTTCATGAGAGGGGGGAGGGTCAGAGGGAGAAGCAGGTTCCCCGCCGAGCAGGGAGCCCGATGCGGGACTCGATCCCGGGACTCCAGGATCATGACCTGAGCCGAAGGCAGTCGCTTAACCGACTGAGCCACCCAGGCACCCCACGATTTTTTTTTTTAAAGTATAAAGTTCAACATAAGACTTCTAAGAAATTTTAAGAGTGATTGTTCCTTCCTCCAGGTATACCCCAGCAGACCACTCAAGAACATGTGTTTGCACTCTTCCATCTGGAAGGAGAAAGTCAGAGAAATAACGCTATGGGCAAAAGACTTACTAGAATGAAGTTGCTCTTGGCTGTATGAACCCAACTCATCCCAAAGTACAGAGTGTGGGGAATATTTGGGAGGCATGTCCTGGAGACTCATAAGTAACTCCTATGACAATATAAATAGTTGACATTTATTGAGCACTTATTCCATGACAGGCATTTAATCTATATCACGTCATGTAATCCTCATAACAATATTACAAAGTAGATGCTATTATTATGCTCCTTCGACAGCCGAAGTACTTCAGTGGGTCGAATTCTGAAATGACCCTTCATGACCCTGTTTTTGTATAACCCCCTGTCCTGGAGTGTGGGCAAGACCAATGGTTATGATAGGATGTCACTCCTGTGGTTGTGTTATATTATATGGCAAGGTAGATTTTTGTAGATGTGATTAAGGGTCTTAATCAGTTGAGTTCCTGGGCACCTGGGTGGCTCAGTCAGTTAAGCATCTGCCTCCGGCTCAGGTCATGATTCCAGGGTCTTGGGATCAAGCTCCGCCTTCGGCTCCCTGCTCAGGGGGGAGTCTGCTTCTCCCTCTGCTTCTTCCCTGCTTGTGCTCTCTCTCGCTATCTCTGTCTCTGTCTCTCTCAAATAAATAAATACAATCTTTTTTTAAAAAATCAGTTGAGTTCTTCAAAAGGGAGATCATCCTGGGTGGGCCTGACCTTATCAGGTGTGCTCTTAGGGGGTCCTGCAGTCACAAACTAAAGAGATGAGAGAGACACACTTCTGCTGGCCTGGAAGAAAGTAAAGAGTTATGTCATGAGCTGCCTACAGCAGTTATGTATTAACCAACGGCAGATAGCTTTTAGGATCTGAGAGTGTTCCATGGCCAACAGCCAGGAGCGAAACAGGGACCTCAGTCCTACTACCACAGGGAAGCAAATTCTGCCAACGATCCGTCAGCTTGGAAGAGGAGCTCAAACCTCAGCTGAGAATGGCAGCCCCAACCAGCACCCTGATTTCAGCCCAGTGAGACCCTAAGTAGATTGCTAACGCACAGAAATAGTATTATTTTAAGAAAATGTATTAATTTAAGCCACTAACTTCGTAGAAATTTGTTACACATCATGGAAAAAATACAGAAAAGCTTATACAGCTAACAAGAGGGGGTCCCAGATGCAAACCCAGGCAGTCTGGGTACCTTCATCCATTCGTGCATTCACTCATTCAACTCTGCTCCTGGTTCTGGAAGTACAACGTGAATAACAGGTGTTCCTGCTGTCATGAAGATACCAGCCTAGTGTCTCTGAACCCTGGTTTTAGTGCTGGGCCACACTGCTTCCCTGTAAGCCAAAGGGGCTATGAGACAAGTCTCCCCAAGGAGGAGAGGGATTTCAGATCCTTGTCTGCAGCTTCTCAGGAGAGGCTGCTTTTTCCCAAATAAAGGAATGGGAATGCAAGTCAAGATGAGGTCACCACACCCACACCAATGGCCATATATCCCACTTTGCTTTGACCTTCTTCTGGGACTCAGAGGGTCTTTCCCATATAGACCAAAGAAAGTCAGTGTAGGGGGCTTCCGTCAAAATGTGCTTAGTTATAAACTTATTTAATCTTATTTAATCTGGTTTGTTTCGGTGGCATGTTTTTTTTTTTCTAATCAGTTTGTGATTCTTTTAAAGATATTCAAGATAACTAATAAAACTTCCAATATGGTTTTATTACCTTTTTTTGTAGATTCACTACTTTGATGCCAAAGCCTAGAGAGAAAGGACCGGAAAGTTGCCTTTAGTCTGGGAGGGCTTTGGTCAAACCACGTCTAGGGGTTTGGTGCATGTCTTCTGCACACCAGAAGCTGACAATGCAGCAAATGAGATAAAGTGTAGTGCCTGCCCGTGTCCTCGGAGACTGGACAGAAAAACACACAAGTATGAAAACCTAAAGGTGTAAACCTTCACAGATGCAGCCATCAAGGCACACCCAGGAAAGTGCATGGGCTTTGGAGCCACCCAGACCTGGGTTCAAATCCCTGTTCTGCCCCTCTCTACCTTGGTAGAGTTAATCATAACGATAGCAATAGCCATAATTTTATTAAATGCCTGCTGTATGCCAGGCACAATGCTGAGCCCTATACATACATAACGGCAGTGACTAATTCTCATGAATCTGAGAAGTACAGTATGCTCTTCATCATATAGATGAGGCCATAAAGCTCAGAAAAGTCAAACAACCTGCCCTACATCACCCAGCTAAAATAATGGAGGGGGTGAGATTTCTACTGAACCTCCTAACCTAAACTCTGGGTTTCCATATCCTCAATGATAGAATGAGTTTAATAATACCCACTTCACAAGGTTGCACGGGGGAATAAAGGAGATAATGCCCACACCGCACCTGCTTAGAGGCAGTGGCTCGGGATGTGTTAGTTTCCCCGTGGAAGCAACTATCGGGCTGCAGAAGTACCAGCAGGCTTCTTGGAGGAGGTGTGGCCTGGGAAGGGTAGATTACACTCAGAGACTATTTTGAGTTCAAGGTCATTAGCGTTACCTCCTGTTTGCTCGTAGTCAGGCTGCTGGGCACCACGCAGAGATTCATTCTCTTTCTCCTCCGGGTAAGTGTGTCTGGTGAAGGCACCTGGGATCCCGCTCTCAAGTGCACACTGCTCAGTGCTGGGCACACACCCGGATGCCTGATTCATCTGCTTTGCAGAGGAGGGGGGACACAAAATGTGACCCCAAAACAGGCCACTTTGGCATGTGGATTTTTTTGAGCTGAAGGCAATCAAGACCCCGCAGATTCAAGAAAAACTTTTCTCTAAAAGCATTTAGATAGGGGGCCTAGCCCAGAAAGAGAGCTATTACCAGAGATAACTTTTTATCAGAATGACCTATCTGAATGGCAGGGCAAATATCTAATTACCAAACATCTGCTCTTCTTATAGTTCCGTGAATCACCCCCCTCCCCCACTTGAAGCCCCAGGCCCCTATCCCATTCCTCAGCTCAGGATGGCCTATCAGCCACAATTACCAGACTTGTCCTTGGGTGTCATATTTTTTATGGGGCTCCAGTATGTACGTAATTAAATTTGTTTTTCTCCTGTTAAACTGTCTTATGTCAATTTAATTCTTAGACCAGCCAAAGAACCGGGGGGTGGGGTGGGGGGCGCGGTAGAAAGGAAATGTTTCCCCTTCTACACAGAACTGCTGCATAAAAAGGCAACAGTGCCCTTTCTTGAGAAGTTATAAGCTCTTTTTCGAATTGACAGAGAAATATTTATCCAGGGTTGCAAAAATCCTCCAGGAGGGCATTACACACACACATCACAAAAAAAAAAAAAAAAAGAAAGAAAGAGAAGAAAAAGAAAAAGAAAGAAAAAAGAAAGAAATTTCTTGCTGTATTGGAGAAGCAGTGCTTCCCTTTTGACATTTCATAAGGCATAAATCTGATGGCAACAGAAGCCCCAGAGACACACCGTTAGCTAAACTGTAGGTGAAGGCATATTGCCGAGGAACTCGGGGAGCGCCATGTCCTTGCCTTTGTTATCCTGAGCACACTTGTCTACCATGTCTCTGGTGTAGCCTTTCTCCAAGGTTAACTCACCAGGGACTCTAGCTTCCAGTTTTGCCTCTTAAAAATGCATGTTTTAATCCATGCCCCTGGTTCCCTTGCAGAACCCATCCTGATAGGCAACAACTCCAGGGTCTGAATTGAAGAAATTTGGCAGAGCTGTCTGGGACCTTGCAAGAACCTGTTCCTATTGTTCCCGGCTGGCTTCTTCAAGTCACCCCCCTTACTCTTTGGTGAGGGGGGTGACGGTGACTGCCATCCAGGTAGTGACATTAGGACCAAGGGGAGGTTTGGGACCAGAGACTGTCATTCACTCAGTGCTACCAGCAACACATGGTGGGTTTCAGCGAGCATTTGCTGCACTGGCTTTGAAAAACAATTAAAAAAAAAAAACAACAATTGGGTAGGGTTTGGAATCTGATCCTCTGTGAGATGAATTTAGGGATCTCCTTAGTTACGCATGTAGAAGACATTGATTTGCCACGGTGCTTGAACTTCAGTGTACATGTGATTTACCCGCTTAGGTTTGGTTTGGTTTGGTTTGGTTTTTTACAGAAATTGACCTTGATTTATTGTACTAAAGTCTGTTTAACTTTTGATACAAAGTAAAGCTTGTTTTAAGGAAACTTTAGATTCCTAGCCGCCCCTCCAGGAAGGTCTGATTCCATACGGTGGGACCCTTGACTTGCATTTTGCAAGCCTTTTTAGGTGTGATTTTTTTTTTTTTTAAGATTTTACTTTTAAGTAATCTCTATGTCCAATGTAGGCTCGAACTTACAACCCTAAGATCAAGAGTCACATGCAATATTTATAGCAGCAATGTCCACAATAGTCAAACTATGGAAAGAGCCCGGATGTCCATCAACAGATGAATGGATAAAGATGTGGTTTATATATATAATGGAATATTACTAAGTCATCAAAAAATGAAATCATACTACTTTGTGGTTTATATATAATGGGATAATACTCAGTCATCAAAAATAAAATCTTCTACTTGCAATGATGTGAATGGAACTAGAGGGTATTATGCTGAGCGAAATAAGTTAGAGAAAGACAAATACATGATGTCACTCATACATGGTATTTAAGAAACAAAACAGATGAACATAGGGGAAGGGAAGGAAAAATAAAATAAGGTGAAAACAGAGAGGGAGACAAACCGTAAGAGACTCATAACTCTAGGAAACAAACTGAGGGTTGCTGGAGGGGGCCTGGGTGTGGGGATGGGGTAATAGTGACAGGCATTAAGGAGAGCATGTGAAGTAATGAGCACTGGGTGTTGTATGCAACTGAACTCTACCTCTGAAACTAATAATATACTATATGTTAATTAATTTTAAATAAAGTAAAATAAATGGGAAAAAAAGAGTCACAGGCTCCTCCAACTGAACCAGCCAGGTACCCCAAGCCTTACAGGTAATTTTGATGCAAATGACTCTGGAAGCTTCCATTAAATGAAAAGAGAAAGGACTCTGGAGTCAGGAAGCAGTCTCTGGCTTAGATTCAAACTCCCAGTTATACACAGCTAATGAATCATTGAACACTACACCAAAAACTAATGATGTACTATATGTTGGCTAATTGGATTTAAAAAAAAAAAAAAAAAAAAAACCCAACTCCCACTAGTTCATTTACTTGCTGCGTGACTCCGGGTATGTGACTTAATCTCTCTGGGCCTTGGTTTCCTCGTCTGTAAAAAAAACATCTCTGTCTCAAGCCGTCTGTCACCATTTAGAATCCTAGACTATTGAATCTTTGGGTGGAAAAAGAAAAGGGACAGGAACCAACATTTGATGGAGCCTCTGTGGTATGCCAGGCTTGTGATTTCATCTCCTCTAGGACTCCTTCAGCTAAAATTTTCTCCTTCCCAAGTCAAAGAGCCTATGCTAATCTGTTTGGCCTTCCAAAAACTGCCTGCAGGGTAGTGGTTTCTGATCTGTATTCTAACACAAAATGTGCGTGGTGGATTAATTTTGTTCAACACACCTTGGTTGTTTTGTAAAAGGGAAGTCTATGCAACCGAGTTCATTCATTCTACTGTGTTCCAGACCCTGGGTGAGATGCTGGGGACCCCACAGTGGGCTGCTTTGTGGAGCTGGGCACACGGGCACTCCTCGCTGGCCAACCCTGTGAATTAATTGGAAAGCAGCTAGATCAGACACTGCCCCGTTCGGCCCAGGTTAGGTGAGGCTGAAGAGAAGCCGTGAGAACCTGCTCTGGGAGCTGAGCCGAACTGCAACCCAGCTTGGCTGCTCGGAAATGAAAGAGGCTCAGGCCATCTGAATTCAAAACACCTGCCCAAGATAAATAGCAAAATAATAATAACATCATGTTTAAGCACTGGCATCCAGACTTCTAATTTGCTGTGCAGGCTTGTAGGAAGAAGGCTAAAACAATGGAAAGACCCACATGCACCCCCTTAAACAGAAATACAGAGATACAAACAAGCAGGTTTTCTCAACATGTAGTCTCTGGGCCACTGGCCACACAACCATCTCAGGGGGCTTATTTTAAATTCGGGTTCCTGTCCCCTTTCCAAATGTACTGATTCAGAACCCCAAGGGGGAGGGCTTGTAAGCTGAGTCTTTCACAAGATCTGCAAACCTCCCCCCCATCCCCCCACAGTGAACCTACAACTAATCTGCGAATTACTGTAATCTTGCTACGTCTAAATCTGCACTTTTGTAGTAGATGTGTCTTCCTCCTTCCTGGTCTTAGTGGTAATAAAAATAGTAATTGGTAATGTTTATAGAACTCTCTATCTGCCAAGGAGTGGTGGATCAGGCATTTTACATATGACTCATTTGATCTGCACAGAAACTCTATCTTTGTTCTATCGTCATCCCCATTTTACAGATGAGGAAACTTAAGCCCGGAGCTTAGAGACTTGCCCAAGGTCTTACTCATTAGGAATGCAGCCAGGATTCAAACTCGGACCCACAGATCACACAAGAAAAGATCCAACTTCTTGTAACAAACAAAACAAAATAAAAGCAAGATGTTGACCACAGTTGTTTTTGGGTGGTGGGAATGCAAAGGAGTTTAGTGTTTATGTGCCCTTCTAATTTTTTCTACAGTAAACATGTATTTGTTTTTACTATGCAAACAGACCTGGGTTCATATTTGTTATTCTGCACTTATTTGCTGTACAAATTCAAGTAAATATCTAATCTCATCGAAGTTCAATGTTCTCATCTGTAAAATGCATGTAATTTGTGTTATTGTCAGACTGAACTAAGATACTTGAAATCAAACAGAGAGCTCGATGCAGTTACCTACCTGGTGCCAAAACCCAGTACATCCCTTTCCTTACTTCTTCCCCTCTGCTCTTCTCTGACCCCCAAAAGAGCATCATTGTTTTCCCCATCATTAGTGAAGGGAGATGGAATTGCAGCCTGAACTCTAGAGCCTTCCCACCCCAAGTGTGTTCCTGGACCAACAGCATGGGAATCCCAAGGAGCTTGTTAAACTCCTGGGCCCCCACCCAGGACCTATTGAAACAGAATATGCATTTTAAGAACTGCAGTGTTCTCATGGAAGCATGGTCTAGAAGATTGTTCTCCAAAAGGGGGTTTTGTCACACACAGAATAAAAACACTGATCTACTGGAGTATAGGAAGAAAATATTAGAACTTCTATTTATGTTGATCTTTAATGTCCTTTGTTAATGTCCGATATTTATGTATATTTTATCATGTATTTAATAAATTAGTAGTGAGTACACACATGCACACAGGTTATAAGGTAAACATTAAGGAGGGGACTGTGAAGAGGGGACCCAGAGTTCTGCACACTCAGATAACATTGGCCCTGCAACACTTCCCACACCAACTTCCAGGAAGCTGGCTGGGGAAGGGGGACACCCTTTCCATGCTCCTGCTGTTTCCTTACCATTTGGTACTCCTGCTAACCTTTATCCTTCCTGGGAAGGGAAGTGGGATTTAACTGCTGAGGAAGTTGGTAGCCCACCCTCTTTTTTCTCCTATCCCCTCTGGGAGAGCACATTTCACACCTCTTCCCATGATGTGCATTTTAATGGGGCTTCTCTCTCTCTATGGGACACTCCATCCATCACCATGCCATCAAGTGTCCCACCTGCCCCTTCTCCATTGTACTTGCTTGGCAACATTCAAATCTCGGTTAACCCCAACACTCGGCCTTCGTAGTACTTGCCGCAGGAAACAGGATGTGGCCCGGAAAACACACCCCAAGCTGACACCTCTCTTCTTTTTTTTTTTATTCTTATGTTAATCCCCATACATTACATCATTAGTTCTAGATGAAGTGTTCCATGATTCATTGTTC
>NC_138373.1:147811105-147828580 GCF_054177405.1 Leptonychotes weddellii | reverse complement strand
AACACTCAGTTTCTGACAACTCTCTTCTTAAATTCATGTCCAAGGGGGCGCCTGGGTGGCTCAGTCGGTTAAGCGTCTGCCTTCGGCTCAGGTCACAATCCCAAGGTCCCGGGATCGAGCCCCGCATTGGGCTCCCTGCTCAGCAGGGAGCCTGCTTCTCCCTCTCCCTCTGCTGCTCCCCCTGCTTGTGCTCTCTCTTTCTGTCAAATAAATAAATAAAATCTTAAAAAATAAATTTTTTTTAAACATCTGAATATCGTTTTAATTTCATCACAGGGTAAGGCCAGAGATAACTGAGAACAACTCAAAAATCAACGTTCAACCTATGCTATGTATCAGTAAGGGACACATTGAAAGATTTTTGGCCATGAAAGTCAGATGGACCTTTAATTCTGCCCGCCCCCCCACCACCACCAATTTTCCCTCCTTCCATTACTCTCCTTTCCCTCATTTCTCAAAACCCCCTCAAATCTCCCTGCATCTCCAACCTCAGATCAGGACCTCCACAGTTGAGAAGACACTGCCCTTTGCCAGGGCTTGCCAGGCTTGGATGTTGCATTTTGATATTTCCATCCTCTGGAATCAAATCCGCTTGTCTCTGGCATCATGTTCTCTCCAACACACATAGCACTGCTGGCTCTCTGTCAGCGTTGAAACCAAACACCACGGTTTTAGAAACTGCCCTTTTCCCAAGCACCTTATTCATCCTCAAAGCATTTGTGAGCTAGCAGCGGGTGACACGTGTGACGGGCCAGGGCTTGCACTCGCCATTTTCCAGACCCAGAAAACTGGGACAGCCGGCGAAGCTCCTGGGCCAGCATCACACAGGGAGTCAAGCCAGAGTTGGAGGGTCTTAGCCCCTTCCTAAAACCCACTGCCTCTTTGGGACTGTATTCTCACAAAAGGGAAATCAAAAACTGCAAAATACTACGATTTCTCCCCTGTCCCCCCCATACCCCCATCCTTCCGCATGAGTTTGAAGGATGCATTCTGAAGATGTCTACAAATATGAGCTGGTTTCAAGGCCCAGAATCCAGGATGAGAGCTGGCGACACCAGGGACAGCTCAGTGTTTTTATCCAAAGAGACCTTTTAAAATAACAAGAATGGGGGCGCCTGGGTGGCTCAGTTGGTTGAGCGACTGCCTTCGGCTCAGGTCATGATCCTGGAGTCCCGGGATTGAGTCCCGCATCGGGCTCCCTGCTCGGCGGGGAGTCTGCTTCTCCCTCTGACCCTCCTCCCTCTCATGCTCTCTCTCTATTATTCTCTCTCTCTCTAAATAATAAATAAATAAAAATCTTTAAAAAAATAAAATAAAATAACAAGAATGACTCCGATCTGAGCTGGTCGCAAAGGGCTCTCAGTTCTTCCAGTGGTTGTCAAATGGCCAGCCAGCCAGGCTTTGCAGAATGGGCTCCGAAGAAACACCTAAGCCAATTAAAAATGCCTCTTTCTAGGCCCTCAGCTAGACCTAGGGAGTCAGAATTTCCAGGGTTGGATCAGAAAATCTTTTTTTTTTTTAATTAATTAATTTATTTATTTGACAGAGAGAGACACAGCGAGAGAGGGAACGCAAGCAGGGGGAGTGGGAGAGGGAGAAGCAGGCTTCCCGTGGAGCAGGGAGCCCGATGCGGGGCTCGATCCCAGGACCCCGGGATCATGACCTGAGCCGAAGGCAGACGCTTAACGCCTGTGCCACCCAGGCGCCCCAGAAAATCTTTATTTTTAACACACCCCTCAGCTGCTCCTGATACACAGGCAGGTTTAGGAGGCCTTGAGGCCTTGTCATTATGAATCTATTTATATCCGAAAATGCAAAGATGGCAGGGACTTAAAGATGCTCTAGTCCAACCCCTCATTTTACAGATAAGAGAACGGAGTCTCGGAGATGGGGCCTGTCCAAGTTCCAAGACCCAGGCTGAGTTAACTGCGGCCCATTTAACTTTGAGTTCCAGTAGCAGATCTAATTTTGGAATCAAATTGGCAGCACTCAAATACACTTGAATATTAACTTTTTTTAAAAAAAGCAGAGCCAGGTTTCTCATTTAGATTCTTCTATCCAGTAAAGTAGGTAATTTAAGTCATAAGAATAGGCATCCTCACACCCCATAAAACTCAATAAAGTAATTTCCATCTTGAATGGGGGGGGGATGCATCCTGGGAACCTGTCTATTTTTCTGCATTGGTCTTCAAGTATTGAGAAGTATTGCTCCTGAAATCAGCTCCCTAGCTCCTTAGCGCCCAGGAACGACTGCTCGCCCTCTCTCATTGGCCCGCTCCGTGGAGGGGATGCCCGTGGCTGGCTTGAGTCTTTGGCACACTGAGTGATCAGGTGACCTCCGGAGTCCTCCCTGGAAAGCTACTCACCTGCAACAAACAAAATGCAAATGCATTCTGTGTGTGCTTTCTCCCTGTGGCAGGTTTGCAGACTGAGGTCGTACACCTGGTGGGAGAGGGGCGAGCACAAGCCCCTGGCCCAGGGAACTGAGTAGCTGACGGGAGAATAAACATGCCATCTTAAGGAGTGTAAGAATGGGAGGGCAGCGGCTGCTTAGGGCCTGAAATCCCTACCGAGGCCCCCCCAGGGCTTTGTTGAGCTGTGCGGCCCAGGCCTGTGTAGCTTGCTACTGGCAAGCTGGCTGCTTTCTTGGACATCTGCCTCCTTAAATGCCCCAGAGCCTGCTGGGAGCCTTGAGCCCAGCACGGTACCTGGAACTTTGTGGGCACTCATGAAAATATTGGTGGACCTTTTGAACTAGACTTACCCTGTCTCATATCCATATGTTTCTTGAGCTGCTTCCACCCGAATAGCTGATGCCAAAGTGAATTCAATTGGATTTTTATCCCACAAGCATTGAGCACCTGCTGTTTGCTAGAGCGGTGTTAAGATCAGAAGATCCGCTCCGCGCCAAGAGGCTGTAACTGAGGGGAAAATGCACACACACATGCGCGGCATCCTTACGCAAGGCAGCCTGTGTTAAACACAACTCATAGAAGTGCAAAGAGGCAGGCAGCACAGTGGGAAGATCCCTGTTTGACTTTCTCCTCTTTATAAATATTTTTAACAGCTTTATTGAGATATCGCTGACATTAAAACTTGTATATATTTAAGATGTGCGACCTGATGTTTTCATATGCAGCTACTTTGCGAAATGATCACCACAATCAAGCTAATTAACACATTTATCACCTCTACCCGTTACCCTTTGCGTCTAGTGAGAAGATTTAGGATCTATCCTTGCAGCAAATGTCAAGTATACAATACAGTATTGTTAATTCTCATCTCCGTACTATACATTAGATCTCCGGAACTTATTTATCTTGTATAACTGAAACTTTGTGCCCTTTGACCAATATTGTTCCATTTCTCCTCCTGCCAGCTCCCCCCACCCCCCCCCCCACCACACACACACATACCCAGCAACCCCCACTCTCCTCTCTGCTTCTGGAGTTAGACTGTTTTGGATTCCACACATAAGTGAGATCATGCAGCACTTCTCTTTCTGTGTTTTTCTTAGTTTGCCTAGCAGAATGCCTTCAAGGTCCACGCATGTTGTCACAAATGGCAGGATTTCTTTCTTTGTTAAGGCTAAGTGATATTTCATTATACGTACATCCCATCTTCTTTGTCCATTCATCTGTCCGAGAACACTTAGGTTGTTTCCACATCTTGGTAATCGTGGATATTGATGCAATGACCTTGGGGGTGCCGAATCACAGAGACACCAGCCTAACCCACTGCAGGCTGTCTACTGCCTGTTGCCTTCTCTCCGGACAGTGAATTCGGCAAGGGTAGGGATCTTTGTTTTTGTTCACAGATTTTGCTGTGTCTAAAATAGTAGCCAGCACGTAGTAGGTGATTTACAAATATTTCTGAATGATTTTGTTTCAGATGGGGTCTTGATTCCAATCCTCTTTCTGCTGATTATCGGCCACATGACAATGACAAGATAATGCTTTTTCCTAGCTTTAGCTTCCTTATCAATGAATCTGGAATAACGACAGTTGTGAGGATCAGAATTTATAAAGCAAGTGGTTTTCAAACAACGGCATTAATGTTACTGTGATCATCATATTATCTTAGTGATAATATTTTTTAAAAGGCACAGCATCTTGGGAGAGAAGATTTATTATAACTGACACACTGAATCTATCTTTTAACTATCCATTAGGTTGCTATCAGCCGGAAGTCACAGAAAACCAATTCACAGTGGCTAGATTCTTTTTCTTTTTCTCACATAACATGAAGTCTGGAAGAGGATCCACAGCATCAGGGCTGGTGTCTCTGTGATTCCCTTGACCAAGAGTTGACAAACAAGGGCCAAATCTGGCTTGCCAACTGTTCTTGCAAATAAAGTTTTATTGGAACATAGTTATGCTCACTTGTTTACATATTCCCTGCCACTGCTTTGCACGACAATGGCAGAGTTGAGCAGTTATAACAGAGACTATATGGCCTGAAAAACTTAAAATATCTGCTATTTGGCCTTTACAGAAAAAGCTTTCCAATCCCTGCTCTGGACCATTTCTTAATGTGTTCCGGGAAGCACATTTGCTTTCAAGACAAGGAGGGAAAGGTGGCGTAAGCCACCCACCCTTGTCCCTTTAATCAGGAAAGCAACAGTTTTCCCAGAAGGCCCCAGCTGACTTCCCTTTTCACCTCCTTGGTCAGAACAGAGTCACATGATCACCCTTTGCCGAAAAGGAGTCTGGGAAAGTAGGAGCTGGATGGTTATAATTGTCTAGACCTGAGCTGTCCAATAATGGAGCCACTGTCCGTGTGCGGCTGTTGCGGTCTTGAAATGTGATTGGCCCCAGTAGAGAGGTATTGTAAGTGTAAAACATACATCAGATTTCAAAGACTTAATGCAAAAAGAAGGTGAACTCATTAATAATTTCTTATTGATTACATGCTAAAATGCTAATAGTTTGGATATATGGAGTTAAAATCTATCAAAATAAATTTTACAAAAATGAAAATATACTATCAAAATAAATTTTACAAAAATTAGAAGTCCAGTGTGCTATCCATTGCGCCACAGAGCCAGGCAAATTTTACAAAAATTAAAATATAGTATCAAAATAAATTTCACTCTGCTTTTTTAATGTGGTTACTAGGAAAATTTTAAATTACATACGCACCCGCAGCTGTGGCTCTCCTTCTATTTCTCTTGGACAGCGCTGTGCGAGGCTAATTGTGATCTGTTGCCTGAGGCTGGGAAAACTACTTTAACCACGTGGGCATTCTGTCAGCAAGGAGAAAGGGGGAGGAGTGGGGAGGCAGACATTGTTACTAACAGGGTTTGCCATATTTATTTTTAAAAAAAAGAAAAGAAATGAGTACCCAATCCATGCCAAGCACCAGGAGAGATGGTTGGAATAGGACAGAAAGCGACACAGACACGGTCCTGAGATCATGGAACTTAAAAATCTTCCTGGAAAAGGTAATACTGGACCTGGGTCTTGTAGGATGGATTGGACTTTGATAGGCAGTGGCAGGCAGCGTTGGGTGGGATGAGCTGCAGGGCACTCCAGAGGGAGGACGGAGAATGTAAAGATGATTGGGGGAGAATAGGGAGCTGGATGAGGAGGAAGGTTGTTACCCCCATTGCCCTCCTCTTCCTGCTGCACCCTAATGCAGGCAAACTCCCCTTCTCTCCATTTCCCAGACATATCAGGCACATCCCCACCCCTGAGACTGAGATGTCCTTCCTCATTTTCCTCTCCGCCTTGTTGGCTCAGTGAAATACCATTATTCTTTGAGGATCAGCGCATGCATTCCCCCTCCAGGGAAACTTCCTTGACCCCCAATCCCAGAGGGTAAGCTCTACTATCTTTGTGCGCTAATAAAAATAATAGGAGACTTAAAGTAATAGGTGTGAACATCTGTTGAGCACTCATTGCATATCTGGCAACATGGTTTGAATTAGATTATTTGCGTATCACGACGACCTTATTAAGTAAAAATGTTATCCCATTTCACAAATGAGGAAAAGGAGGATTAGAGAAATTAACGGGTCCATTTCCCACATTTTGAGCTAAGACCGAATGCTAAGAAAAAGTTAGGAGGCTTCCAGGTGGATTAGGGTAGAAAAAAGACATTTTAGAGCGAAAGAACAGAGAAAGCCTGGTGTTTCACCAAAGCAGGTAATTCCGCAGCAGGAGAGGCAGATGTGCTAGGAATGAGGCCTTGGGAAAGAGGGGCAGTGAGAAGTAGGTAAAGACCAAACCGGGAAGAGCCCAAGTGTCACGCAAAGATGGGTGAATTTTACCTTTTAGATAACTAGGAGCCACAGAAGAATCTACACAAAGGACATTGCTCAGTTTGCATTTGGGAGACGAGAGAACATTTAGGAGGTGACCCCATCCATCCAGAGGAAAGATGATGAGTTGTATCAGAAGGACAATAGCAGCAATAACAGAGAAGTTTGGGAGAGCTTTGGGAGGCATGTTTGACAACCCTGGTGAATAATGTGTACCCTGGGATAAGAAGATGAAGCTCACTCCCCAGCTTAGGGTGTGGTTACGTCACTCATCTCATCTAACCTCACATCACTCTTCAGATTAGGTGTTGGCATGCTTGTGTTTCAGATGAGGACGCTGAGACCCAGGCAGGATAAGTGGCTTGTTCAAGGTCACATCAAGTATATGATAGAGGCGGATAGTCAAGCCTTTCCAAAGCCCAGGATCTTGTTGCAACCCCACATTGCCTCTAACCTAAACAAAGAAATGAACTCTATCTTCAACACTCGTTGTTTGCCTGCATTAAGTATGAGGGACTCATTTATATATAAGGTGTTTAAATTCCTCACTAATATGCAGAGTCCTTTGCAATCTGGGTTCTTCACTTGGCTTTCATTTTATTCCTTTTGGGTAAAGACCATGTTGCAGATGGATAGCAGTACCCCCATTCTGAATATACCCATGCCTTTATTGGTGAGAAGTTAAGAGCCAGAGATGTCCAGTAAATTCTTCAAGATCCTACCATCAGTAATGAGCAGAACTTGGGTTTGAACTTACCTATGTCTGATTCCATGTTGTTGCTCTCAATACTACACTCTCCAACTTCCCAGATTAAAGGATTGGATCCAGCCTGAAGATTGGAGAACCTAGAAAAAGACTGACAAGGAAGCCATTAAGTTTTTTTGATTCCCCATTACCCCTTCTATCTACCCACCAGGCACTTTGCCCTTAATTCTTCAACTGCAAAATGCAGGGGATAATAGTACTTGCTTCATAAGGATACTGTAATCCATGCGATTAGCTCATGCACACAGTAGGTGTTTGATAGACAAAAACACTACCTTTTATAACTCAACCACTAGCTGTTCCTTCAATTGTATGGGCTGGCTTTGCTCTGGCTTTCAGCCAACTTTTCTGCAAAAGTTGACCCTTTACTGACTCTTATATCAAATTCAATTGTTCAACCATGGTTTTTGCGGTTTTGGTAAATTCTTTGTGAGGAGACAGCAGGGAGGGTGTACTATCTCCAGCAAACAGCTTAAACTATCTCCCATGGATGTACTGGGGATGTGTCCTAATCAGGGTGAGCCCAGAGAATCCATGTCTGCTCATACACTAGGTATATACATACAATGGAATATTACTCAATCTTAAAATAAAGGGAAATCCTGTCATGGTACAACAGAGATGAACCTTGAGGACATTATGATAAGTAAAATAAGCCAGTCAAGGAAAGACAAATACTACATGATTCCACGTATAAGAGGTATCTAAAGTAGTCAAATTCATAGAAACAGAAAGTAAAATGATGGTTTCCAGGATCTGGGGCTAAGGGGAAATGGTTCAAAGTATATAGAGTTTCAGTCATTCAAGATGAAAAAGTTCTATAGATCTGCTGTACAATAATGTGAATATAGTCAATGACATGGTGTTGTACTCTTAAAATATTGTTAATAGGGTAAATCTTATATTAAGTATTTTTTTACCATAATATAAAGAAAGAGAGAGAGAGGAAGAAAAAGAAAGAAAGAAAGAAAGAAAGAAAGAAAGAAAGAAAGAAAGGATTCTTTCCTAGAGACTTCAGAGGGAGCATGGTCCTGCCAACGCCTTGATTTCAGACATCCAATCTCCAGGATTTTGACAAAATAAATTTCTGTTTTTTCAAGGTGCCCAGTTTGTGGCCATTTGATACCACTGCCCTAGGAAACTAATATAAGAAAAAACACCAAGTTTAATACCCAAGGAAATCTGAGCCCCCCCCCCCACCAAAAAAGGAAAAAGTCTTTAAAAGAAAGAAAAGTAAGAATCTTTCTAGGGACAAGGAAGGATATCCATGAAATAAGAATAGGCTCTTAAGAAATAAGACCCGTTCGCCATCATGGATAATATAATCCTTAAACTCAGAACAAACTTGGTAGTCTGAACAACAGGATGGACATATATATGGAGAACAATGTAAGAAATTGATAGATTGAGCCTAGGAAATTTCCCAGAATGCTGTGTCAAAGAATAAAAAGGTAGAAAGTAAGAAAGAGTATGAAGATATAAAAAAAATAACTTGAAAAGCACAAACATCCTCAAATAGGAATTTAGAAGAGAGAATGAAGAAAATATAGCTGACCCTTGAACAGCATCAGTATTAGGAGCACCGACACCCACCATGGGCACAGTTGAAAATCCAATTATAACTGTTGACCCTCCCAAGAAACTTACCTACTAATAGCCCACTGTTGACCAGAAGTCTTACCATTAACATAAACAGTCAATGAACACATGCTTTGTATGTTATGTGTATTATATACTCTATTCTTACAATAAAATAAGCTAGAGGAAAAAAAATGTTATTAAGAAAATCATAAGGAAGGAAAAATACATTTACAGTACCCTATTGTATTTATTGAAAAGAATCTGTGTGTAAGTGGACTGCACAGATCAAACCCGTGTTGTTCAAGGGTCAACTGGGTAGAGGAAGTAATAAAATGAATGAGAATACATTTCCCATAGTTAAAGAAAGAGACAAGACTTCGGACTCAAAGGGCAGAAGAATACTGAGAAGTTTGAATGAAAACACAAGTATGTTGATGTTACGAATTTGGGTACATGAGACGCTCAGAAGTACAAGGGTACATAAGATGCTCAGCTCATGAGATGCTCAGGGGTAACTGGGTTCCCCACACTTTCCCCTAGCATTATACTAGGTGTATCACTATATGGAGGCTGTCTCCTTGCTCTCTTGTCTTCCATGGAACTTCTCTACTATCTGAAATGCAATAAAAGCATCAGTTCAGAATTCATCCTTGATTCTGGGCCAATATTTGTGGTGTATGGAATTGGAAGTGCCCATTTCAGAAGAAGCCTGTGGTATAATTAGAATTTATTAGTCTCCGTAGTGTGTGTTCATCAGAAGTTCATCCCGTTTGACACAATTTTGGCCTGTGACAGGCAACAGCTTTTTAATCCCTGCCAAATTGGAGGGGAAATCAAAATAAGAAACCATCTCTGAGATCCGTTATTGCATGTAAAATGTGCAAAATGCTAAGAAAAAATGTCATGTAAAAATCTGTTTGGGCAATATTTGAATGTGTTTATTGGAGATGTTGACACTTAAGCAAGAAAATTAGTGTTCATAGGGTGCCTGGGTGGCTCAGTTGGTTAAGCGACTACCTTCAGCTCAGGTCATGATCCCGGAATCCTGGAATCGAGGCCCACATCGGGCTCCCGGCTTAGCGGGGAACCTGCTTCTCCCTCTGACCCTCTTCCCTCTCACGCTGTTTCTCTCTCTCTCTCTCTCTCTCAAATAAATAAATAAATAAATAAACAAAATCTTCAAAAAAAAAGAAAAGAAAATTAGTGTTCATAAAGTAAAGTGGACTGGGGATTATAAGAATCTCTGACCAAATAACAAAAATAAAGAACTACATAAAACAGCATTAGGGGCGCCTGGGTGGCTCAGTCATTAAGCATCTGCCTTCGGCTCAGGTCATGATCCCAGGGTCCTGGGATCGAGCCCCGCATCGGGCTCCCTGCTCGGCAGGAAGCCTGCTTCTCCCTCTCCCACTCCCCCTGCTTGTGTTCCCTCTTTCACTGTGTCTCTCTCTGTCAAATAAATAAATAAAATCTTAAAAAAAAATTAAAACAGCATTAATCTGGGATGTGAGATATCAATTTTGTAAGCATGCTTCAGGGCTGGCACTCGGTAAAGTCCAATGTCTCTTGAAGAGTGAAGAGTTCACAGGATTATTTTGTTAATCAAGTCTTGGGAGACAAAACTGAACAAAAACATTTTACTAGTAAATGAAACATATTTAATTTGGTGTCTCATTCTATGCCAGTCTGTCATTAGAGGGACCTACATCAAAACTTAAAACAACAGCCTTCCATCAATAATTGTTTGACAGTTACTATGCTACTGGGTGTACCTTCCAAATTTATGATTAGGAAGACTTGGCAGATGGGACATATTGATCAATAACATAGTCAATTTTCTATTATGGAAATAAATTGGTATTTCCACTGTAGAAACATTCCTTTCAGTATCTCAGAACAATACGATTTGTTTCCAGCAAGAAGGTAACTAAGAGGAAGTATAAATGTTAAGACAAATAATAGTAGGCACTTACTAGTCCTTGGAACTGTACTCCATTTTCAACATCCCTAGGAGACGTCAGGTTTGCTTAGTAGCTTCCCCGAAAGAGATTTGTTCTCAAGTTTCTGCCTTAGGACAGGAGAACTGGATCCAATACTCACCTTACTGTTCATCCAACCAGGACCACTGTTAATGGAGATGGAGTTGGCATTGGTGGGAGATGTGATACGGAGGAATATGGACACAGAACACAGGTGCAGGAATCAGATAGATCTGGGTATAAATTTTAGCCTTGAACTTGAACACATTGCTGACTCTCTCTGAAACTTATAATCTTCACCTATAAGTTGGAATCGACACGATCTAAATTCAGGTTATTTCCTTTCTGCTTACTAACTAGCTAAGAAGACTTTTTACTGGACCTTTCTCAGCTTTGTTTTCTTCAGTCGACTGCACGGCAGTGAAATGACATGATGTACCTAGGGCATGCCTCACAGATTTTAGTTCTTCCCATTCCCTGTGATATGGGCAACGTACAAGCAATGCACCAAAGTATAGAAATTTGAGGTCTGAATGTGCAAATTGCTCAAATTGCTCAGTCCTTCTTCTTCTTCTTCTTTTTTTTTTTTTTTTAAAGAAAGACAGATTGCCACACACAGCACCTCATTTGGAGGTATCTGGAGTCTTGGAAGCTTGACTACCCTACATTCTTCTACAAATGGACCTCAAGAGCTTGTTTGGAGTTTCTAGCAGGGGAGTGCAGCTACTCATATACCCTTGACCAAAGAACGGTCCTCCTGTATCAGGGAAGGTCATCCTCTTCGACTAAGCATGCAGCCTTAAGAGGGACACAGATGGAGTGGTGAGGGAGGACGGGGACACCGCCTAGCCAGCCAGATTAGCCGAATCAACCCTGTCAACCATTGGTGTGACAGATGATGCAGCCAGATTGCCCTCACATCCTGCTCAGTCCTTTTAGATATTGTTTCCTCTAAAAATCTGAATGCATACTCAAATATGGAACCATGTTAATGTACCAGCTTGCTTCATCAATTGTTCATGGCATCTACTTGATCAGGTCAGTCTCAGATGTTTGATGAGAAGCAATACACAAGGCATGAGAGCTGATGGTAAGAAGACATGTAGTGACCTCCAACAACAAGAGGGTTAAATCCAGTTGGGAAGTCCCTACACAAACTGAGATCACCTAGTCACAACAATGACACTAATGTCTCCTAGGGGTAAGGGGAGCCAGACTGTTAGGATGTCAGGAATTCTCACCAGTACCCAAGTTCTGCCAAAGTATCTCAGAGAACATTGTGCCTGAGTCCTCTTTCCTGCAGTCTCTCTTGCCCACTAGAAATCAAACCAGCTTGGGGAGGAGGGAGTGGGATAGTCCTGCTTCAATTACTGACAGTCTCATCATCTCTGCAGCCCACCTCAGGCTGAGATATAATCCGTTCTCTCCATTATAGCCACTTGATATTAAAGAATGCTCGGGATCAGAAGAAGGTTTGGCTACTTCCTTGGGACTTGGTTCTCAGAAGCCATCTCAAGTTGGTCAAGGATGTCAGTGGTACAAGGAAGACTGGGAAAAGAACAGGTGAGCTTGTTTGGAAGGGGTGAGAGAATGGGGAATCAAGAGTTCTATATTGGACATGGATGAAGAGAGATACCCTCAGGTAGGTTCAGGAGTATGAACAAAAACACTACAGGCCGAATATAATGTCTTCTTTGGCAGCTAGTGAAGACACCATTAACAAGTTTTCAAACAGCATCCCATGGAATCCCTGGGTTCCCCAAACCTTTCAAGGGCTGTCACTTGGGGTCCAAAGGAAGATCAGCCATGTGGGTCTCAAATCCCCCATCCCTGCCTCACCATGACAGCTCCTTTATCATCTCTTTTATATTTTTAATGTAATATTCTCTGCAAAGACAGAACTTTAATGT
The DNA here is from genome assembly GCF_054177405.1 of Leptonychotes weddellii. Lineage (NCBI taxonomy): Eukaryota > Metazoa > Chordata > Mammalia > Carnivora > Phocidae > Leptonychotes > Leptonychotes weddellii. Next base: position 147,816,082 of record NC_138373.1, on the reverse strand, counting down.
CTTTTAAAGAAGTTGGTTTCGGGTGCCTGGGTGGCTCAGTTGGTTAAGCGACTGCCTTCAGCTCAGGTCATGATCCTGGAGTCCCGGGATCGAGTCCCGCATCAGGCTCCCTGCTCAGCAGGGAGTCTGCTTCTCCCTCTGACCCTCCCCCCTCTCATGCTCTCTCTCTCTATTTCATTCTCTCTCTCAAGTAAATAAATGAAATCTTTAAAAAAAAAAAAAAAGAAGTTGGTTTCATGACAAGATCACAGGTCCTAGAGCCCCAAGAAATATCTTATAATCTAGATTCTGGCCCTTAGATGGTATGGTGACCTTAATCAGGTTTCCTCTGGTATAAAAAGAGGCTACTAACACCTGCAATTTGTGAATTTGTTGAGAGAATTAAATAAGAAAATTTATATCAAGTGCCTAATGGAGTATCTGACATCTAGTAGGTCCTCAATCATTACTGGTTTCCTTCCATTTTCGAGGGAACGCTGACCTGGGAGAATTCATTCCAGAGTTCTCAGCATTGCTAGCCTGACTCAAATGTCTTTGCATCTCTTGGAGAGTTTCCATTCTCCCCAGCCTCAGCAACCCTGACACACACATGCATACGTGCACACACTCACATGCACGCACATGTCCACAGTTTTATTTCTTTCTGGTTCCCAGAGTGTTATGTCTTCGTTTTATTTTAGCTTCCCCTGTGAAGACTCCCTCCCACTCCCACAAATTCCCACAGGTCAGCTGTGCTGGATCAAGGCTTCCCCAGGACCCAGCGGACTCCCTGGCACCGGGCAAAGCCCCTGGGGTCCTCTCTGGGAACCTGCCCCTTTTGGGAGCCAGGCCTGAATGGGAGGCTTCCCGTGTTCCTCTGAGGGCCAGAATTGAAGGTGCCCAGAGAGGAAGCCAGGGCCTGGAGAATGAAAGAGAGACATTTTAAAGGCTTAGTGGAGAAGCTATAAATTGCTGCTTTCTTCCCCTGGGGCAGATTATATTTTCCAAAGATGGCTGCAACATTCTCTCCCATCCCACATGATTTAACCTTGACCATCCTCCCTGAGATGTGGGATCTAATCCTCTTGCCCTTGAAATCTGAACTGATCTCCCCATCTGCTTATACCCAGCAGAATGCAGCAGAAATAGACTGTGACCTCCGAGACAAGGTCCAAAAAGGCCGGGTAGCTCCCACCTGGTTTTTGTGGAATGCTCACTGTGGGCACACTGCCTCCTGAGAATCAGGCCCCACACTGGGAGAAGGCCCTGACACATGGAGAAGCCACTTCCGGGCAAGTCATCCAGCCCAGGTAGCAGGCAATACCTCCAAATGCTCCCAGCCCCAGGTGTCTCAGTCCTCTCCTGCCCTCTGAGTCTCCCCAAGTGCGTCCCCAATATTGAGGAACAGAGACAAGCTATCCCCTCTGCTCTCGGCCTGAATTCCTGACCCTCATAATCTGTGACCTGAACAAAATGGCCATCACTCAGTGTTTACATCACTCTGTGTGGGGTGGTTTCTTATACAGTGCTAGTGATGGGAACACAAACCCCAAACAGACAACAAGGAAGAACACACGTACACACGCATGCTCACCCATGCTTACAGAAGAAAGAACGACTCACTAACTCTATGTCCCGGTTTCCCCATCTGTCAGGTGACAGGGACATAGATGGTGGGATTTCAGAGCCAGCAGTTTTTGTGTGTGTGTGCGTGTGTGTGTGTGTGTGTTTAAGGGATGGGGGTAAGTGGTTATCCTAAGTCTTGGAATTATGACGGTGTTTGTGTATCTTTGTTACATAATGAATTATTTATACACGATAACTGTGATTACACGGGATGTTACCACGTGGTGATGCTGAGAGTGTGCTGAGCATTCTTCTCGGCACACAACACACCTTGTCCTGTTAGCCCCTCACGGCGGGAGACGGTCCCACCTCCTTGAGCGCTCCTTGCCCTGAAGCCATGTTGGGGAACACAAGGACACGTGTCCCGTGGGGAGATGAACATACCTGAGAATTCTACACTAAATGTCGGTCTGTCCGGCCCAGGGGTTTTCAAAGCTCACTGCCGTGAAACACATTTTATACTCCGAATCATGGTGTTCCTCCGATAAAATTGAATGATGTTAATGTCTTCATTTGCAGGGGAAATATGTTAATGAAGAGGATTTTTTATTTTCCTCCCATAATTTCTTTTTAAACCTTTGGCATTCACTGCCACTTGCTGAAGAGGAAAACCAGCTCTAGCTCAAAGGAGAGGAAAATATTGGAGCAATTAAGAGAATGGGCTCTGGAGTTAGAAAAAAAAAAATGAACAAAGCAAACCAGCCACTTCCTGCTTTGTGACCTTGGCCAAGTCACTGTTCTAACGCTCAAACCTGTCATCTGTTACAGGGGTAACTATAGATCCTCCCTCCTAGAGTTGTGTCGGGATTAAAGGAGATTAGGTATTAGATTCAGTGCCTAGTGCATGTAAATAGCTAATACAAGTTCGCTGCTTTTATTTTTTATTTTATTTATTTATTTATTTTTTAAAGATTTTATTTATTTGACAGAGAGAGACACAGCGAGAGAGGGAACACAAGCAGGGGGAGTGGGTGAGGGAGAAGCAGGCTTCCCGCGGAGCAGGGAGCCCGATGCGGGGCTCGATCCCAGGACCCTGGGACCATGACCCGAGCCGAAGGCAGACACTTAACGGCTGAGCCACCCAGGCGCCCCTAGTTCGCTGCTTTTATTAATAAACCATTCCTATAACACTACAGGCAAATTCAAGGCAGAAGGTAATTTTTGAGGTGATTTTGTTCTACTAGAAAAAGTCTCAGGAACAAGGGAATGTATGTGTGTTCATGCATGCACATCTGAGTTTTACAAATTAGATAATGTCTCACAATAAAAACTTCCAGATTAGTAGTTGAATTTTCCACCCTTCTAATATAAAAATACCCTACTGAAAAATAATATACTGAAGCAGGAACTGAATGGCCATTGGAGCAGAACAAAAATAGATTCTAATCCTGGATTAGTTACTTATCTTCTCTGAATCTTGGTACAGACACGATGTATTAAGTGCTCAATAAATATTTGTGTCACAGAATTCTAAAATTAATTATACTAATATCTACCTATTTCTTTCTTACGATTAAATGAGATATAAAGTGAAAGTGCCTTGCTCATGGTTGCTAGTTGGCAAATGCTCACGTAAAACGATTTTTTAAGTGCCTGGCATATTTTATTAAGAAACTTCAAATTTGATCAGTTCTTTTCATTCTGATGAATTTTAATTCCTTTATCATGCAGATAACGGCGTTTTAGCTACAGAGGTGGTTTTAATGAATACACTCTCTATTCCATCCTAGAGATGAATAACAACAGGCTGTGTGGATAAAGTAATGATGCTTCTCAGAGGAACTCAAGAAGCTGTGGGTATATTAATCCTCATCCTTGTGAAGAAAGTAGGAAACACCTCATTTTTCATTAACTTAAGAGATAGCTGAGTTTGCTTTTATCATGGGCATACACACACAAGCACACACACACACACAAGCACACCGCGAATACAGTGTCTCTTTATAACCATGAAGTCTCAGATGGTCATGGAATCATTAGACTCCCTTCCTCTGAATTTAGATCTCCGTGACTTCCTGAAAGAAGATCATTTGTTTCATCTTTAAAATTAAGTTCCGGTGATTCCTTTTTAATGCTCAGCGATTTCTAGTCTTCCACTTAGAAGCAACTAAATTCCCATCATGTGACTCACCTTCCTGCCATAAATCTGATGATCAATCTAAAAGCTCCAGTCTGCCAGCCATTTCCTAGGTAACCAACCCCAACTGACTTTAATGGACAGCCCATAACAGACAGAAACCAGTAAGAGAAAGGAAAAACTTGTCAGTGTGTACTTTTTTCTCAATGTTTAAATAATTAAAAACACCATCAAGAAACTAATCTGCAGACACAATGGTATGTAAAATGATTGCATAGTGCTTTGCTACCTTCATCGATTCACCGGAGAGGGGAAAGAACCATTTACTCAAGGCTTTACTTGTCCCAAAAGGAGTTTCTTTCAACCTTTGAAATGAAGTTAGTTATTGGGCCAAACCTTGTTGAGTGGATGCGTGACAAATGGGCATAAGCTACCTATTTAGAGCATGATCTCTAAGTTTCCTTTCGAACTGGAACTATCATAAACGGACTCTTTCTGGAATGCACATTGGATTATATGCAGTGATTCAAAAGCACATCTTTCCCTCCTAGCCCAGCCTTCAGGTGACGGCAGCCCCCGTCGCCATCCTGACTGTAATCCCGTGAGTTGCCCTGAGCCACAACCACCAGCTAAGCCGTTCCTGGGGGTCCTCACCCTCAGACTACGGGGGATGATAAATTTGTTGTTCTAAACTGCTAAGTTTGGGGTAATTTGTTACACAGCAATAGACATATTCTTAAGTGAAAAACCGAGTGGCACACCATTAGGCACTCGATGATTCTTCTTATTTCTTTAAAGTGTATCTTTGCAGGGGCGCCTGGGTGGCTCAGTCATTAGGCGTCTGCCTTCGGCTCAGGTCATGATCCCGGGGTCCTGGGATCGAGCCCCACATCGGGCTCCCTGCTCGGCGGGAAGCCTGCTTCTCCCTCTCCCACTCCCCCTGCTTGTGTTCCTGCTCTCGCTATCTCTCTCTCTGTCAAATAAATAAATAAAATCTTTAAAAAAAAAAAAAGAAATACGCCAATTAAGCTTTAAAAGGAATAAAATAAAGTGTATCTATGCATATGTAGAAAAAAAGACAGATATTACTACCTTTAGGTGGAGAGATTATTTGCATTTTTCCTTCTAACTTCTCTTTATTTTCCTACTTTTCTACAGTGAATCTATTTCTGTAATTTAAAAAAGACAGTTGAAGTTAAAAATTTTTAGTAATTCAACAAAGCTTAAAGGTTAAAGCATCCATTTGGGAGTCAGTCCTCAGTGAATCCTGGATGCAACATATATCAGTGCATGAC
>NC_138373.1:147799768-147811005 GCF_054177405.1 Leptonychotes weddellii | reverse complement strand
AAAAAAAAAAAAAAAAGAATCACCTTCCTATAGGTAAGTACTTTCTGAGTGTCAGGCAGCAGGTTAAGGTAATTAAACACAGAACATACCAGAGCAATAAAGAATTAAATGGCTCTGGAGTCAAAAGAAAGAAAACCATTAACTCTGGAATATCGGCAGCAGCATCGTAAACAGCAAACAAATATTGAGCACCCTCCACGGGCAAAAACAGAGGAGTAGATGGAAAGGGCATGGGATTTAGAATCAGAAAGAAGTCTGTTCGAATCCTGCCTCTTCCTTATTAGCTGTGGGACAGTGGAAACACACCCTACCTTCTCCTCTTCAAAATGGGTAAGGTCCACTGGGGCCACGGGCAATCTTAACCACAAGAACAGTTCATTGGGAATACTCAGGACACTGACACAGTCGATGAGACTAGAAGACCAGTTTGGAAGACTGTTAAGTTTGAGAAGGTTCCAGGAGGCTAGGCAGAAACCACAGAAGGACCATGCGGCCACAAGGGTGTGGTTAGCAACCATCAGTATGAATATGCCCTCCCATTGGCACCTTGTCCTTAGGTCACTGGCTCAAGATTCATAGACCTCCATTGTGAATACCACATCACTCACATGCTCTTGTTGGCTCTGCCAGGATAGACGAGGTCTCTCCAGCCTCCATCAGGGGAGGGGGTGCTATCTCCACCATGACCATGCGTGTGGGGCTATTTCAGGAAAGGGAAACTGGGCACCAAAATGCCAAGTGCCCACCCTCATAGGAATAATGACACGAAATATTGCAAACTCGTTACAAGGATGAAGGAACTAAATAAAGTCCTTAATGTGCATATCACAATGCCCGGCACATAGTTGGCCCTCAACAACCAGAAGCTGGGCCTCTGGGTGGCTCAGTCGGTTAAGCGTCTGCCTTCGGCTCGGGTCATGATCCTGGGGTCCTGGGATCAAGCCCCTTGCTCAGCAGGAAGCCTGCTTCTCTCCCTCTCCCTCTGCCTGCCGCTCCCTGTGCTTGTGCTCTCTCTGTCAAATAAATAAATAAAATCCTAAATATATATATAAATAAAAATTGGAAGTTATTTTATTTTTTTAGACTTTTTAAAAAAAGATTTTATTTATTTTTGAGAGAGAGAGAGAGCAAGCAGGAGCACGAGTCGGGGAGAGGGTCAGAGGGAGAAGCAGGCTCCCCGCTGAGCAGGGAGCCCAACGTGGGACTCGATCCCGGGACCCTGGGATCACGACCGGAGCTGAAGGCAGACGCTTAACCGACTGAGCCACCCAGGCGCCCCCGGAAGCTATTATTATTAGACCATCAAAATATAGCCTCTGGAACAGAGCAAACTTTAACTGACCACCTGTTGTGTGCCTGGCCCCATGCAAGGCTGGATAGACTAGTTTTAATATCGCTTAATATAGTGTTACATCTGCTTATAATGAGATCACAGGATAATGGGGCAGGCAGAGAAATCAAAAATAATAATAGAAATTTGAAATAGTCGTGATGAGGACCAGATGCTCTGGGTAAGAGTGAAGTGCTCTGGATTCTCAGGGGAGGGAACTATTCATTCTGCCTTGGGTGGCTGGAGAACGTGGAAAGAAAAAGGAATTCCTCACTGATGGCATTTGAGCCTGGGAGATATTCTCCTCCCCATCTAACCTGATCCTGCACATTCTTCAAGGTGCTTCTTCTATAAAACAGCCTGTCTACTCCATCCAAAATGCATTTGAAGAATTTGAATAAAGAAAAGTTCTGAATGAAACCTTCCAGGTGGGCAAGCAGTTGCCAGGCAAAGATATTTTTGCGTTCATTTTTTTTTTTTTCTTCGTTATCTTCCATCGCCATCCCTACATCATACCCAGGGGAACACTTTTCCTTCTTAATTAATGGTCTGACTCAAAGCAAAGGTTTTTTTCGCATTTACTCATTTGTCATTTCAATAGATGGCCAACACTTACTGAGGGGTTAACCCGGGCAGCACTTTCTCGTGGTTAAGTCCCTGGGTTATAAAATCAAGCACAACCAGTACAGATCCTACTTTTACCCTTCTTCTACAGGTAACCTTGGGCCACAAACTCGCTGTAATTGTTTAAGCATGTGTAAATGAGGGATGAGCACAGTGAACATGATTCTCAGAGTTGGGACCCCTCATGGGTATACCCTTGCAGGGCTATAGATATTCAACAAATGCTAGCTATATCGTTACTGTAAGTAGGATGTGGGTTAGCTATGCTACTATTCAAAGTGCTGTGGTCATCATTAGCACAGAGAAGACAGGGTGGAATTTTCAAAAGCCTTTGTTGAATACTAGCAGAGACCGGAAGGAAATAAAGAAAATTCGAGAAATACATGATCATAGGACAGCTTTCTCACTCTTCACTAGCCTATTCCATTACTGTTTCTTCACGTCCTACAATAGTGGCTGGCCCCATGAAGGTGTCCTATAAATATTTAGCGAGTTATTTAGTTAATAATATATGTTTACTCAGTGAGGTTTAGCCCAGGACCATTACCTTCCACAACTCCAAGGGTCATTTACATATGACATACATAGATGACATTGTGCTTCATAGCAGTGGTTCTCAAACTTAGCTGGACTTTGGAATCACCTGGAAACATTTCAGAAAGACTGAGGGCCTGGGTCTCACCCCTAGAGATTCTGGTTTACTCAGTCTGAGGTGTGGTCTGGGCATCAGAGTCTTCTAAAGCTCCCAGGAGAGAATAACGGGCAGCACCGTGTGAGAACCAATTCTCCAAGTATTCTGCATGAGTTTTGGCCTCTGGATTGTGCAGCAGGGTCATCCTATTATTAACAGCTCAAATCCCTGTTCTCTAAGATGTACAACGAGGGGGAAAATGGGCAGGTCTGCCTGCAGTGGTAATTTATTATGGTGAGAGAATAAGGAATTGAAATCAGATAGGCCTGGATTTAAGTGTAGGCCAGCTTATTACTAAATCGTATAACCTTAAGCAACTTGCTTTGGTGGGGAGGGTCTCAAAACTCAAAGAGCTGTAACATGGAGTGCCCAGAAGAGGGTCAGACTTGAATAACAGCTGGTCATCGCTAAGGTTTTTCTCTGACTGTTCAACACCGATCACTTCTACTGCAGGCTTCTCTCACGTTCAGTCTAAACGAGAAATTAGCAAAGTACAACCAGTGAACCAAAAAGATTTTGCCACCTTGTTGTAAATAAAGTTTTATTAAAACAAAGCCACGTTCCTTCCTTTATAGTCTCTGACTGCTTTCATCTTCAACGGCTGAGAGATTCTATGGCCCACATAGCCTAAAACATTTCTTATCTGGCCCTTTACAGAAAAAGTTTACCTACCCCTGGTCTAATCACTGATGAAATACATTTTAGGGTAATGAGGATCTACCGTTATTTGAAGCCCCCCCCTCCCCACGCTGTGATTTAGGTTCTTTGAAGCTAGACCAGCTCATGTCATTTTTCTCTGATAATTCTATTTCATATTCACTTCTTGCTTGCCAAAGAACTTTGAAGTGTGAGCTGTCATTTCCCACAGAGTCTAGCATAGTGTTGAGCAAACAGAAGACACTTGAAAAATATTTGACTGATTGATTGCCTTTCTCTGATTTATTTCAAGCTCTGAGCAAATTGGGCCAATGGTTATTTTTGTCACTGACGTGATAGGTCATGAAGACCATCACAAATCCCTATATCAAATGGGGACAGAATATTTCAAACCATTGTATGAAATGGCTTTTTTGTAACCTTCCTGATTGTCACTAGTTTCCATCCATTTCTTTAGAAGCGTTATGTGATTCTTCCCACAAGAGATAGTGCTGTTTCTGTAGAGGAGAACAATGTTTAGGCTTGAGCCAAAACCCCAGCTTGGCCACTTCCTCGCTTTGAGGCCTCGACCATATGGCTCGTGATTCAATATCGTTTAAAATCTAGACGAGTCAGAAGCATGCTCTTCCCTTCACTCATATGTCTTGGTCTCACTTCTCTACCAGTTCCTGGGGAAATCATTTTGGGGAGTTGTCTTTTATAGCTGCAGACAAGGGCACAGACCAATCTAAAACCAAGCAAGTTTGCTAAGGAAAACAGCGATGTGAAGCAAATGTTCAAGGCAGAAGATAAGGGATGTTGTGAAATGCACATGTCTATCTGTGAAGCTCTGGAGTGATGGGACATTTCTTGTCATTGATCTGACCTACTTCCAGCTCTCCTGTGTAATAAATGGCAGGGCACTCAATACTATTAACTACTCTATTTCTATACATCGTATAGTTGGTTTTAATGATGTTTTCCAGTTATTTTGTGCTTGTTATCATACCAGGAGGACCCACTTTTTTTTTTTTTAAATAATTGAATTTACCCAGGAAATTTCATTACAAAGACAGGCTGAACATGGTCCAACTACTTAATACCATGGCTCTATGTGAACCTGGTGTTGAAGTTTCTTTTTTTTTTTTTTAAAGATTTTATTTATTTATTTAACAGAGAGAGACCCACAGCGAGAGAGGGAACACAAGCAGGGGGAGTGGGAGAGGGAGAAGCAGGCTTCCCGCTGAGCAGGGAGCCCGATGCGGGGCTCGATTCCAGGACCCTGGGATCATGACCTGAGCCGAAGGCAGACGCTTAACCATCTGAGCCACCCAGGCGCCCCCTGGTGTTGAAGTTTCTAAATGGGAGGTTTATATAATTATTCTGAGTTGATTCTGTCTTTATTCCAGATATTGGATGATCCTTTGTTGGAATTTTGTATGTATTGGATGCTTTTCTCTTGGATAATTTCTAAAAGAGCCTCTGAAAGAGATTATGTAGCTGGAAAACAAGACCAAGGGTGGAAGAGATATTTTTAACTCTGCAGGAAGATGGCAGTCACTAATAGTTCTGCACACTGTTGCAGGTAACCGAAGGCATGAATCGTCTTCCCTGCAATCATATATTTCACAGCAAAAGGGAATTTTAAATTTATATTGGAATATGGAAAGGTCTTACATTATGGGAATTCACTTCAAATTAAATAATGAACCATGAAAAATCAAACCTGAGCACTCTTCAGAACTCTGATAATGGAAGTCTTGACTAATAAGTAACAATAATCTTTCCACGGTACTCATTTGATAATCACAATGATCCTACAAGGTAGGCAAGGCAGATATTAAAATTCCTATTCAATAGACAAAGCCTCAGGGAAAACAAAACCCATGCATACAACTGGGTTTTAAACCTGTATCTGACTTCAAATCCTTCAGGGTTTTCTGTCTTCTATAGATAAGCCATATTCTGCTCCCCAGGAGTGGGGCAAGCCTGGTCTTAATAATTGTCCCTACAGTCTATCCAGCTTCTGACGTTTTCTTTGGTTTTGTCTCTCAGTTCTAATCTGCACCCTCTCCTTGAGAAGTATTACAGAATTTAACTTCCCTCTTTGTGGCTAGAGTTCTTGGCTCCTCATTGTTTTAGGGTAACTGTCCAGCCCTACCCAACTCTGCTGCAAGACCTGAACCTATTCCTCTCTACACCTGGTGGACAGTGTCTGCTCCAGTAAGGTGTTTTGGCCAGCAAAGAGGCCTTGTACTCCATTTCCTCCAGGAGCTTCCGTTCAGAGACGAGTGGTGGAGACCAGAGTTCTGGCTGGGGGCTGGAGACACAAGAGGGGATGGAGATTATGAAGGGGATATTCTCCATCTGGCAGGCCATGGGAGCCAATTTTGGTCCTTACGGCTAGAGGAATAAGACAGGATTGTTTTCACGAGAAACTGTGTGAGACTCTGAGCAAAATCAAAGCTGCTTCAGAGCTTCATATTTTCATTTGTTCAACAAACATTTAATAAGCAACTACTGGGTGCCCCACACTGTTAATGGACATCGAAGAGACATCAGGGAATGAAATAGGAAAGAATTCCTGATCTCAAAGAGCTTACATTCTAGTTGGAGAAGCAGACAATATACATATACACAAAAATAAGTACATTTAGTCTTCCAACCCTTGGACATGATCTATGTTTCTATTTAGTTATTTTATTTCTCTCAGCAATGTTTTGTAATTTTTAGTGTTTAAATCTCGACTTTTGTTATATTTAGTTCTAAGTATTTTGTGGTTTTTGAAGCTATTATCAATAGAATTTTTACATTTCATTTTCTAATTGTTTACTGCCAACATATACAACACAGTTGATTTTTTTATATTAACCTTGTACCATGCAAACTTGTTAAACCCACTTATTATTTCTAGTCATTGTTTTGTGGATTGCTTAGATTTTTCTATGTAAATAATCAAGGTATCTGCAAGAAACAGTTTTACTTCTTCCATTCTGATCCTTATGCCTTTTATTTCTTTATCTTGCCTTATTGCAAAAGCGAAGATGTCCTGTGCAATATTAAAAAGTGTGGTGACAGTGGACATCTTTGCCTTATTCTTTTTTTTTTTTTTTAAGATTTTATTTATTTATTTGACAGAGAGAGACACAGCAAGAGAGGGAACACAAGCAGGGGGAGTGGGAGAGGGAGAAGCAGGCTTCCCGCCAAGCAGGGAGCCTGATGCGGGGCTCAATCCCAGGACCCTGGGATCATGACCTGAGCCGAAGGCAGACGCTTAACGACTGAGCCACCCAGGCGCCCCTCTTTGCTTTATTCTTATTCTTTGGTGAAAGAATTCAAATTTCACTATTAATTATTTGTAAATTCTTTATGGATGTCCTTTAACAGACTGAAGAAGTTCTCTTTTATCCCTGGTTTGCAGAGAGATTTTATCGTGACTACGTATTGACTTTTGTCAGATGTGCTTTTGCATCATATAGCTTTTCTTATCTATTCTGTTAATAGTATGAATTATATAAAATATAATGTTATGAATATTATATATAATATATAATTATAACATGTAATATGTAATATAATGAATTATATAAAAATTTAATTAAAAATTGTAGTGTAAATGCTATAAAAATAAGTTATATTCCACATTTGAGTAAAATCATATGGTATTTGTCTTCTCTGACTTATTTCACTTAGCATAATACTCTCTAGCTCCACCCATGTTGTTGCAAATGACAAGATTTCATTCTTTTTATGGCTAAAAATTTTCCATTGTTTATAGATACCATATCTTCTTTGTCCACTCATCATGTGGAATTAAAGAAACAAAACAAATGAGCACAGGAGATGAAAAAAAGAGGGAGAGAGAAACCAGGAAACAGACTCTTAACTTTGGAGAGCAAACTGATGGTTACAGAGGGGAGGTGGGTGGGGGGATGGGTGAAGTAGGTGATGGGGATTAAGGAGTGCTCTTGTTGTGAAGAGCACTAAGTAATGAATGTACAGAATTGTTGAATCACTATATTGTATGCCTGAAACTAACATAATGCTGTATGTTAACAATACTGGAATTAAAAATTAAAAATTTAATAAAAAATAATAAATAAACAATTTAGAGGGAATGAGAGTAATGGAAAGACTGTTTCAAACAGTGGGCAAAGAAGGCCTCTCTGAAGAGATCACATTTGAATAAAGACTTAAATAAAGTAAAGGAGCAAACTGTGCAAAACTTTGAGGAACTATCATCCCAGGCACCAAGTGGTAGAAGATGGGTTTGAAGAGATAACCAGAGGTTATTTATATCAGCCTTTGGATGCTGGTGTAAGGAGTTTGGGATTTTATTCTGAGTCCCCTGGGGAATCATTAGAGGGTTTTTAGAAAAAAAACACCATGAACTGATTTATGGCTTTTAAAGATCCTTCCAGCTGTCGTGTGGAGAATTGGATGCAGGTGTCAAGAACGGGTGGAGAGTCAGTGGGGACTGTCTTATCAGGCCACCAGGGACACGGGCACCCTTGATTAGAATGGTAACTGATGAGGTGTTGGAAAGTGACCTGTCTGGGGTTTACTGTTGGATTGGATCCGGGACCAGGGGAAAGTGAGGATTCAGGCTGGGTGCCTGGCTGTGCCACTTACTGATGGGAGATAGAATCAAGAGGCCTGCTTCTGCCATGTAGATATTCACCTCTTTCAGTGAATCCAAAATAAATAACCAAACACACAGTTCTGGAGCTCAGGGAAGAGGTGAGAGTAGAGAAACAAAACTGGAAGCCTCAAGAATATAGATGATACTGGGGCGCCTGGGTGGCTCAGTCATTAAGCGTCTGCCTTCGGCTCATGATCCCAGGGTCTTGGGATCGAGCCCACATCTGGCTCCCTGCTTGGCGAGGGGCCCGTTTCTCCCTCTCCCACTCCCCCTGCTTGTGTTCCTCCTCTCGCTGTGTCTCTCTCTGTCAAATAAATAAATAAAATCTTTAACAAATAAAATAAAAGAATATAGATGATACTTAATTTCATGCCACTAGGTGAGTTCACAGAGGAAAGGAGAGTAAATAGAACTGTGTGCTGGGGAATTCCAACACATGTAGAGTCAGGAGGAGGAGGGAAGGCCCACAAAGGAGGTGGAGAAGGAGGAGCCAGTGGGGTAAGAGGAAAACAGGAGAAGTGGGGTGGCTTAGAAGCCAAGAGAAGAAAGGGCTTTATGAGAAAGGGAGTGATCCACTGTGTCCAGTGCTCCTGAGAGGCCAAGTGAGATAAAGATCAAAAATTGACCAACGGACTTTGTCAGGAGGTCATTGGTAACATGGAAAAGAACAGTCTCAGTGCAGTGGGCATGGAGGGGACAACCTCAATGGAGTAGGTTGACTAACCCAGAGATTTATAGTGACTGGGTTCAATGGCTTGGAGAGAGCAAGTATAGACAAAGTTTTTATAAGTTTCACTTTAAAGGAGAGCAAAGAGATTACTTAGGCCTGAGATGGGAAATGAAACCTAAGGATGGCTTGTCACATCGCAGGTATTTCCCATGTGCTTATATGCTGCTGGGAATGAGTCCTACAAAAGAAGAAGCTGTGGGTACAAGAAACAGATGGGATCATTGAAAAAGCAGTAAAGTCTGTGACTAACAGGGCAGGACGAGGTCCAATCACAACCCCAGGGACTGGCCTGACCCAGGAAGTGGACCAATTATCCACAAGGAGAAGGCAGGAAGAGGGAAAGCAATGAAGGTTGGTGGGTCAATGGGGTAGAGGCAGCTGTCTCCCTCCAGATTCCATCATCAATGGCAGTGAAAGAAGAGATGGAGCTATCTGCTGGAGTGAGGAGGCTGGAGCAGTGCTGGAAGAGGGGGGAGAGAGGAGACAACAACACATGAGCCCTATAGGTAAGAGAGTGAGGGGCAGTCCTGTCGAATGGCCAGGCAGTGCTAAAGCCTACCTGTGACTTACCATAATCTGAAGTGAGGTCCATCAGCAGGGATGTGCATTCTTCAGCCTCCACGTTCTGCTACTTGGGCTAAGAAGCAGATGGAAAGCAGTGTTGGGGTCTAGCATGCTGGTTGGGTGATGGTGACCCATCCAAGCTGTTGATTGCTCTGGTGGACCGTGTAATCTAAGCTGAGTGAAGAGGGAAGTGATAAATAGTAAAACGGTGTTGGGGTCAGTGGAGGTCTTAATGAGGTGGGAGAAGTCTATTTGTGGAGGGGGGCTTGGGGCAGTAGAGTCAAAGAGTAAGATGCTGAATCAAGAATTGGAAGATGGGGGATGCCTGGGTGGCTCAGTTGGTTGAGTGTCTGCCTTTGGCTCAGGTCATGATCCCAGGGTCCTGGGATTGAGTCCCGAATCAGGCTCCCTGCTCAGGGGGGAGCGTGCTTCTCCCTGTCCTTCTGCCCCTTCCCCCATGAGTGTGCTCTCTCTCTCAAATAAATAAATAAATAAAATATTTTTTAAAAAAAGAATCGGAGGATGGTTCAGCTATTGCCAATGACAACGTCAGGGGGAAAAATCATGTGACAAGATGCTGGGGATTTGGTGGAGGAATAAATTGAGGAGGGCAGGATGGAGGTCAGATTGATGGATAGATTGTTTAGCTACATGTGGTGCTTGAAAGCTTTGCACATTGAGTGTCTCTTGGACAGCTGCATAGGTCACTGCCCATCAGATGTGCTGTCTCCTAGGTCCTATCAGCACTGCTTCTCCCCTTTGCCTCCGTATTTACTGCCAGCCAACATGTTTTTAGGTTTTTGTTACTTGTTGCCACCCCAGCCCCCTTCACGAAGGCAAGGATCTGCTTTGGTTCACAGCTGTAGTTTCAGAAATGAGGGACAGTGGGTCTGGAAGAGACAATGAGAAGCCCTGAGGACATGCACCTTGTCCCCTAGCCTGGTAACAACCAGCACTTGAGAGGGCCACCTGGGAGGTGGTCCTCTCAGGAGAGTTACAGCAATGAGGGGGGGGACATAAAGGGAAGGGGTGACAGGTGTAGATTTTTTTCTTTTTTTCTTTTTTTTTTTGGAACACAGAGGATAAGAGTGAAAGGGACCAGGAAGTGAGTGGGAAATTGTGTCAAGTTAGTGACGTGCGGGACAATTTGGGGATGTGTCCAGGGGACCAGGGATGGCCAGAGGGGCTAGGGAGTATCATGGGGACTGAGGTAACAAGGCATGGAGGACATGGGATCAGTGTTGAGGTCTTGTAGGAGAAGGTGAGCTATTGATTTTCTTTAGGGTCTCCCTTTAGGGATTAGCTTAGTGAATGGTTCGTTTGGGGAAGGAGATAGCAATGGTCTTGCCAAGAGCCCATAGATTTCTGGTGGTCTCCTTAAATACTCTGGTGGGTTACATTATGAGATGTCTCTCCCACACTGCACAGGAGCCCACACCCAAGTCCTGGCAGTTTGAAAAGACTGGGTCACTCTGCCCCTCATGGGCCTCGGTATCCTCATGATGAGCACGTGAAGTGGTGACACCTGTAGATGCCAGATGCCAGTGTGGTAGAGCAGACTGATGGGAGCTGGAGCAGGAGACGGTTTCCCCCAGTGGCCTGCATTCCTGCCTGAGAACATGCGCAGATGCGGGCTGGAGAGCTCCAGAGTCACTGTAATTTGGGCATAAGTGGGAAGTGACCCATCCTATAATCACTAGTGGAGGAGGCCAGCAGACATAGAAGCTACACACCACAGTCTCCATATCTAGTCTCTTTGCCACACCTTTCTCTAATAACTCACTTCTTGCCCCATCTCTTAAAAAAAGGAAAGTGAAATTTGCCTTTTTAAAAAGATTCCCTAGAGCAGAGGTGGGTTTTTTTTTAATTTATTTTTTAATTTATTTTTTAATTTTATTATGTTATGTTAGTCACCATACAGTACATCATTAGTTTTTGATTCCAAAAACTAATGTTCCATGTTTCATTGTTTGCGTATAACACCCAGTGCTCCATGCAGAACGTGCCCTCTTTAATACCC
>NC_138373.1:147741383-147799268 GCF_054177405.1 Leptonychotes weddellii | reverse complement strand
CCCATTTTTTGACTTATTTGGTTTTTGGGTGTTGAGTTTGAGAAGTTCTTTATAGATCTTGGATACCAGCCCTTTGCCTGTAGTGTCATTTGCAAATATCTTCTCCCATTCTGTGGGTTGCCTCTTTGTTTTGTTGAATGTTTCCTTTGCTGTGCAGAAGCTTTTTATCTTGATGAAGTCCCAAAAGTTCATTTTGGCTTTTGTTTCACTAGTCTTTGGAGACGTATCTTTTTTTTTTTTTAAAGATTTTATTTATTTATTTGAGAGAGAGAGAATGAGAGAGAGCACATGAGAGGGGGGAGGGTCAGAGGGAGAAGCAGACTCCCTGCTCAGCCGGGAGCCCGATGCGGGACTCGATCCAGGGACTCCAGGACCATGACCTGAGCCGAAGGCAGTCGCCTAACCAACTGAGCCACCCAGGCGCCCTGGAGACGTATCTTGAAAGAAGTTGCCATGGCCGATGTCAAAGAGGTTATTGCCTATGTTCTCCTCTAGGATTTTGATGGATTCCTGTCTCACATTGAGGTCTTTCATCCATTTTGAGTTTATCTTTGTGTATGGTGTTAGAGAATAGTCACGTTTCATTCTTCTGCACGTGGCTGTCCAATTTTCCCACACCATTTATTGAAGAGACTGTCTTTTTTCCATTGCATATTTTTTTCTGCTTTGTCAAAGATTATTTGACCATAGAGTTGAGGGTCCATGTCTGGGCTCTCTATTCTGTTCCATTGGTCTATATGTCGAGCAGAGGTGGTTCTTAAGCACTTACATTTTAGAGGATATCTCAGTTTGCAGAGCTATCCAGAGTTGAGATGTCAACAGAGGAGGTTAGGAAGTGGAGAGCTCTGGGCTGCCCCTTGGAATTGCTCATGTTCTACACCAGGAAGCCCAGAACAAGGAGTGCCATTGACTAATTTGAACGAAGGCACATTATGGGCAAATGGCCATCCTGAGTCAATAAACTTGAAAGCAAAGCCAGAGGGTATATCCAAGAGAAAACAGTATACTCTTCATCTATATGAAGTGGGAAGGCATCGACCTCATTTACGGGATGAGAGAGTCAGGTGAAAGGTGGAGAGAGACGCAGGTATTTGAGTGATTTCAAGGAGTTCCAGAGAACAGCCTTTCTAGCAAGTCCTCCCCAAAAGGCAATGTGCGATATTTTCTCTTAAATTCTACATGAGTGGAGGGTCTCCCAGCATCTCTTCTAGCTCTCAGAATAGGTTTGCTTTGTGTTTCCCTTCTCCTTCCAGGGGTGAGGGTTCTAGTCTAACTGATCTTTGCATTCCCAGGACTTGGCGAAGACTGGACACTCAGAATATGCTCATTGAGCAAAACTGATGTATATAATAATGTGAAGTTTCAGTTCTAAGACAATTCTGAGCTCAAATTTTTTTTTAAAGATTTTATTTATTTATTTGAGAGAGAGAATGAGACAGAGAGAGAGAGCATGAGAGGGGGGAGGGGCAGAGGGAGAAGCAGACTCCCTGCTGAGCAGGGAGCCCGATGCGGGACTCGATCCCGGGACTCCAGGATCATGACCTGAGCCGAAGGCAGCCGCTCAACCGACTGAGCCACCCAGGCGCCCCTCTGAGCTCAAATTTTTAATATTATAACATCAGAATGGGTACTAAAAATAACTAACTTTTATTGAGAGAGCTGTATGAACTATATGATTTAATCCTCACAGCATAGTCTATGAGGTAGGTACAGTCATTACCTCCCTTTTACATAGAAGAAGAAGGAAGAGGAGGAGAACAAACAGAAGGAGGAGAAGGAGGAGAGAACAAGGAGAAGGAGGAGGAGGAGAAGAAGAAGAAACACATATAGTGTTTACTATGTGACAGGCACTGCTCTAAGCACTTTTACTTATATTAACTAATTAAATCCTGCTAATAAAACTTTGCGGTAGCTACCATCATCATCCTCATGTTACTGACAGCAATACTAAGTTGCAGTAGCACATTTAGTAGGTAGCAGAGCTTGGAAACCTCCTGGGCTCCAGGGTCCATGTAATTAACCAACATTATCCCCCAAATTCCCCGCCCAAAATAATAAACATCCCGGGACCTTCTGAAACATCTATATTGATCTTGTCCAAAAATCAATATCATTCTGAACTCTGAACCCAAAAGATTCTGTCTTCTTAGGAGAGGGGAGAGTAATAAGAAATAGGAACACATTAATGGGAGGAAAAAAAAAAAATCAAGAGTTTTAGAACTGTTATTTCAAAGCCTGACAGCACCCTTTCAAGGATCCATGTGCCGCCCTCAAAGTAAGTGGCTCCAGTATAGATTTCCCATTTGGTCATTAACACCCATTATCTCACTCCCCCCACAGACTTGCCAAATTTACTTTTTTTTTTTTTTTTTTTTTTTAAAGATTTTATTTATTTATTTGACAGAGAGATAGACAAAAGCAGAGGGAGTGGCAGAGGGAGAGGGAGAAGCAGGCTCTGCACTGAGCAGGGAGCCCGAAGCGGAACTCGATCCCAGGACCCTGAGATCACGACCTGAGCCGAAGGCAGACGCTTAACCATCTGAGCCACCCAGGCGCCCTTGCCAAATTTACTTTTAACTGCTCTCAGCACTGAGGCAGAGAGGGGCAGGATAATGAGTCTCCACAATGTATAATTATTATAAATGAGCAGAGATAAACTACACCTGTCAAAATAAATGATCAGCATCTTAAAACTGCTGGTTTCTCCACACACTGTTTTGTAAACTTGAGTTACCCGTCCTTGCTAATTTCTCTGATTGCTATTCCCAGGACTTTCCCCCACCCCCCGATTTGAGCCCCTAGAGTCAGCTCGGAAAGTGCTTGTCGCCCCCAAATTCTTCTGAGGATAAGAGAAAAGCTTGAAGTAAATTGTTCTGCAGGGAATGAATTACTACATAACTGGAGTTCCCTGAAAGGGTGTCAGACATGGGCTGGTTCATTGTGACTCTGTCTATCAGCGTTCAGCCTCTCAATAGTACCCCGTTTTTGTTCTTTTCCTGAGGTTTCTGCCAAAGTGACAAAAAGACAATGGCAACACAGCATAGAAGGCAAGCTCATTTTAAGTGTAACTATATTTAAGGAATGCTCAGCAGACAGTATCTTGGATGCAGAAACACTTATTTCCATAATCTCCGAAGTTCAAATCCAACTAACAAAACTACTGACTGGTCTACATCAGTGTAAAATGATTGTCTGTGTGGTTTTGTTTGTTTGTTTTGCTTTTTAAAAGTTTTATTTATTTATTTGAGAGAGGGGGAGCAAGAGAGAGCACGAACGCGGGGAAGGGTAGAGGGAGAAGCAGACTCCCTGTTGAGCAGGGAGCCCGATGCGGGACTCGATCCCGAGACCCTGGGATCATGAGCTGAACAGAAGGCAGATGCTTAACGGACTGAGCCACCCAGGTGCCCCTGTCTAAGTTTTTTGTGATTTTTAATGATTGTATACTTATGGTTTTTAATGGTTGTATACTTGGGTCTTTTTCCTGCGCAATATTTTCCCTACTATCTTGGGTGTGTTAGTCAGGATTCTCAGGATGTGAGCAACAGAAATAAGGAAGGGACCTTTATTAGAAGGACAATGAGGTCACTGAGCAAATCAGAGATAGAACTGAATGATCAGACAAGAAGCAGGGCAACTCAGAGTGCTTCAAGAACAGAGACACAGTACTTCCTAGGGAGACTGAATCAGATTAATTCTAGCACCGTGCCTTCCTTTGAGACATCTGATTGACCTGGATAGAGCCATGTGTCCAAGTGCAAGGGTGGAGGAGCAGGTCCCTGTGAAAAGTGAGCCCATAACCAGAAGAAGGGAAAAGAAAAACAAAATAAAAAACCAGTGGAGCTCCAACCCTGTGTTTGGTTTGTTACCCCATACAGGAAACCCTCAGCTTTCTAGAATTTAGTCCCTGTTCTGACACACTCTGGTCCAAGACACAAATCTGTTTTTCTCTGAGTTCTTGGGTGACAAGCAGCTCTAAGAAACAAAGGGCCAGTGGTAGTCGGTACATGAGGCTTTTCAGACAACTCTGAGTCTGCAGATATGCTCTCTGTTGGATGGGTCTGGATACTCAGAGCATCAAGAGAATAAAGATTGGGTAGCTAGTCTCTATTTAACAAACACCCCCATAAAACTTCTTAAAGATATCTCTCACATACCCTCAATCCACTGCTGATCCTGTGGTTAGCTTTACCTTGGGGATAAATACATTCAAGGATGATATTCAAAACCCATAATAACCTGCATGGCATAGCCTCCCCTACCCCACCCCCCACCCCAGAACAGGTCCAGACCCTGCTGTGTCAAGAATTACCCCTTTAGTTGTTGGGAGGTCCAGGCAGATGTATCCCAGCACCAACCAGAAGCTTGCCCCTCAGTCCTGGGGGAGGGTCCACCCAGCTTCAGGGACCCTGCCATCTTGCCCATGGCTGCAGCCTCTTGAACTGCAACTGCAAGCTGTGTCTCAGGAGCCCTCTGGGAGCTCTAGTTGGAGACTTGGCATCAAGCCATTTTGCTGTACATCTGAATCTGCATTTCTTCTGTGAGATATCTGGGTTCCAGTCCTATTCTAAGCTATGGTCCCCAAAGAGCATCCGGATATTGAGAACAACAACCACGCTTTGTCCCCTGTAACCAGCTTCTGTTCCAATAACATGCCTAGTATCTCATTCCCAACCTACGACTGGGGCATGGCCTGCTCTGCACCATGTCCCTTGCCATTCATCCATTTGTCTGTTCACAAACATTCCCTGGGGATGCTGAGATTGATTAAACACAATCCTTGTCCTTGAGGAACAAACAACCTTACTCTTGAGTCCCACCTTGCGCCAGGAGGCTGACTATCAACTCATGGACCTCTTAGAAAGCAAGAGCCTACTTGGACATCGGGGTAGTGCTGTGTCTAAAATTACTAAAACTAGAGGTGCCTGGGTGCTTCAGTCAGTCAAGCATCTGACTCTTAATTTTGGCTCAGGTCATGATCTTAGGGTCATGGGATCAAGCCCCATGTCACACTCAGCGTGGAGTCTGCTTTAGATTCTCCCCCTCTCTCTGCCCTTCCCTCAAATAAATAAATAAATAAATAAAATCTTTCGAAAAAATAAAATTACTGAAGCTACACTCCACCCATTTGCTGGGAAATCTGAGTACTGGTCACTGTGGGCTGGAGAACTTGGATGTTAGAACCAATCCTTCCTTCAGCATTAGGAGATGCTCCATTCCCCCCCCCAAATGAAATTAATTAGCTCTCTGAGCCCCCCTCACCTTCCTTGGTCTTACTAAATAACCAGGAACATCTAGTCACACCCCCACATATAGCACCCCTTAACTCTCCCTAAATTCATTCTCCATCATCAAGGGAATTTTTGTGTTTTCCCTGTTCCTTGGGAACTTCAAGGCTAAGGGCTGTATTAGTCTGTATGAAATGTGATGTTCAGCTTTCCCCAAAGACTCTGCTTTAATATAAAAAGTATGATACTAGCTTAGAGATGTCTCCATAAAAAAAATCATCACCAAAAATAGGTTATTAATTCAGAAGATGCCTGATTTTGAGATGTCCTACTTTGTTACCCTAAATTTCAGACTTTGCTACATCCATGCCTGCCTGCTAGAAAGCTATCATAGTGTTTACAGAATACAGAAAATTAGAAGAATTAGCCAAAATGTATTTAAGGGTATATTTGTCCTTCAGAGAGAAAGTAATCCCCAAAAGGCAAAATATCACTTGTGGGTATCAGGCAAATTTTTGGTTTTATTCCAAAGGCAGCCAGGACATATAACTGAGCAGGCACCAGATTGTTTTCCTCCATTGGTTCTGCAGCGAAGGGAAACCTGCAAAGATAAGTGGATAATGTTGGGTTGGCTGCATCTTATCAGTGCATCTGATTAACGTCCTAAGATGTGAAGAAAAAGCATTTGTAGGAGCAAGTGGCCATTAGCATTCAGCCCTACAAGGGTGTCTCCCTGATTCATCAACCTGGACCTTCTATACCCAGTGTCACCTGGTTCTGTCCTACCCCCCGCCCCCAGCTGCACTCAGCATACAGCATTCCAGCCTGGTCCCAATCACCCAGGCTTCCATCTCCATCACTCTTTTTCCTGTTGATGGTTCATCTCAAAGGCCTACTGTTCAGTCCCTCGTTCCAAACTATGACCTTGACTGACATTCAAAAGCCATCTCCAGCTACTCTGCCTCTGGATTCTCGGGGTGACTACCTTTCCCGATTCGTTTTGACCACTGGGCACTAGAATGGTGCCTCCATAAAAAGAGGATTGATAGTCAAGCGTAGTCATTCTCTAAAATAAGCTAACATTTCTCTTTCCCATAAAGACTGGCAATGGCATCAGGCCATTCCCTTCAAAAGAAGCTGTGATGTCTATTGCCTTTGTTTCTATCTGAGATTTCACGAGGTTTTGTGCAAAAAACAACAACAACAACAACAACAGCAGAAATCTAATTTGTTGCCTAAATGGTGAATTTGGAAGGTATATGGACATCGAAGCTTACCTTTGGTTAGAGCAGCAGGGCCTCCCAGCTGGGTCTTTTGGCCCAGTCCTTGGCTGTTGGAGCCAGCTCTACAAAAGATCCTTGCTGCTTTTGGCTATTTGGTACATTGTAATAATTAGTTGGCAGTTTATGTGTTTGATAATGGAGCTTTTAAAACAGATTTTTCCCCCATCCCCTTGTAAAGAATTCAGGGCTTAATTGTTCTTTCAGAGCACTATGGGAAGAATTGGGGTAGGGTGTGGAACTCAAAACAAAACTGATGCCTGTGTGAGAGCTTTTCTGAAAACATTGCATCATGCACCTGCTTGCTGCGGGATGGAATTTTAATGGAAGAATGTTTGAAAAGGAAAAGTAACTCCTGGCCTAAATGTGCTCCTGGACTGAGTTGTTCATAAAAGCAGAGAAGTAAAAGTGGCTTTTGGTTCCTTCTTTAGAAAATGTGAACAGGATATACCTCAGTCTCACTGTGTCAAGCTCTATCAAAGTATATTTCAGTAGCAAGAACTCTGGACTCTGAATTCTAGACTTGACTATCCCCAAGACATCATGTCACACAGAATGCATATTCATTCACTTATTCACAATCATTTATTGAGTACCTACTACGTGCCAAAATTCTGCAGTAAGTACAGTAGACACCATCCCTACTGTTAAGAAGTCATGAAATGAGAACTGGATCCAGCAAGATGGAGGCCAATGGTGACCTTAGCAAGAGCCATTTCCATGAAGTGATAGCATCAGAAGCTTTGCTGGGAGGCAGGGAGGGGGCACATGAATTTCAGACAGCAGGGGCCAACACATGTTTCTAAACTTTCAAGAAGGCAAACCTATCTGATTTGCCCACTTTTAGAGAAGAAACATTTTTAGAGAAGAGACAAGCACGCAATCCCCCTCCCCCAGATACAGCAAATGGATAGTGCCAACATTAACTGCTTGATGGGAAATTTCTCTCAATGGAGTTTAAATTCAGCATGATTTAGATTCCATTGTCCTGGAGCAGACGGATTATCATTTTTTGAGACTTAACCAAAGAAGATTTTCTCTCCACCATCTACACTTTTGCCCTTAGATACCACTGATTCTCTGCAATGGCCTTTGGCAACTACAACATGAGTTCAGACTAAGGAGTGGGCCCTTAAAACACAATTTTGCTTGGAGTAGATGCTCCAGAGATTGAGGATCAACAGTTTTAAAATATTATGGATGTTGGGCTAGTGTTGGGAAAATCTTATGAGTACTATTGATAAAATCCTCCCTTGACTCTCAAGCTACTACTCTCTTTCTTAACAGCAAAACTTCTCAAAACACAAGATATAAAGCACCTAGAACAGTACCTGGAACATAGCAGACTATTGTTGTTAGTATTTTTTCTCCCCAGGATTTAATCCCCCTGCATATCTAGTTAGGACTTCAGTGATGGGTGTCCACATATCACATGTAATTTTGAGTGCCAGACAGGTGTTCACAGAGAGCTACTAAACAGAAACATTTTTTTTAAAAGATTTTTTTAAGACATTTATTTATTTATTTGTCAGAGAGAGAGAGAGCACAAGCAGGGGGAGTGGCAGGCAGAGGGAGAAGCAGGTTCCCCACTGAGCAGGGAGCCCAATGCAGCACTCCATCCCAGGACCCCGGGATCATGACCTAAGCTGAAGGCAGATGCTTAACCGACTGAGCCACCCAGGCGTCCCAAAGATTTTATTTATTTATTTGAGAGAGATAGAGAGTGCGGGGCAGAGCGAGAGGGAGAAGGAGACTCCCCACTAGGCAGTGAGCCCAGCGCAGGACTCAGTCCCAAGACCCTGAGATCATGACCTGAGTCATGACCTGAGCAGAAGGCAGATGTTTAACCAACTGAGCCCCCAAACAGAAACATTTTCATACATAGTAGAATTTGAAAAACTATGAAGTTGATCATTACAGCTCAGTTGTGTTGGGGGGTGGGCCTGAGTGAACAGCTCTTGAGATACATGTGTTGGGATGCATTCGGCTTTAAGTAACAGATAACATTGACTCAACCAATCTAAACAATGAGGACATTTAAAATTTTCAAACTGCAAGGATTCTGAGACAAGGTGGTTTCAGAATTAATGCAAGGTTCAATGATATTAAGGACCCGCATTTCTTCTAATTTTCAACTGTACCATGGTGCTAGATTTGTCCTTGGTGAGATCGTGGCCACAGGACTCGGTTGCCGCCATTCTGAGCCTTACATGCAAACACAGCAATGTCCCAAGGAAGGAAAGGGACCACCTCTTCCTCTTTTTGTCAGTAATGAAGCCCACCTCCCAAACCTTTGGGAGGTTGCTTTGCTTTAGAGAATCAAAGAATAATCAAGCCTCCCAGCATCCCTTTCAGCAAGATACACAGAGTAGCCTAGGAGTGTTTTATAAATAAATATTTAACAAAAAAGCTGGTGTTCTGGGCTAGGGGTGATAAGGGAGCAGGCTTGGAAACACTGCCTCAGACTATTTCCTGCTGGACAAGCCTTTATGGCCAGTGACCAAAAACTTTCCACGGACAACGGACACTCCAAACTTGTCTTAAGAACCCCCTGGCTGGAAGTCAGTTACACTACAAATTTAGTGAGGTTGGATAATACGATATTGTGATTTATAAAAAGAAATACATGGTGTCTTTGTCCCCATTTCTGGCACAGAGCTTCTAAAACCCTTGGAATTTCCTTGAGATGAGTGAGATAAAAATGTGTCTTTTGTTATGTTAATGACATTACTTTTGGGCCTTACCTAAGGATGGGGCTGGTTGCCAAGAGAACCAACCCCATGGTTAGAGGGTTGTAACTTTCATTCCAATCCCCTAGCCCCCGCCCCCCAACCTCCAGGGAGGGCAGAGGAGCTGGAGATTGAATCTACAGCCAATGGCCAATGATTTAACCAGTCAGGCATATGTCATGAAGCCCTCACTAAAACCCAAAAGGCCCATGTTGGGAGAGCGTTTGGAGATTTGGGGGGAAGTGGTGCGATCAGAGAGCATGGAAACTCTGAGCCCTTTCCCTACACCTTATCTTATGTATCTCTTCCATCTGACTGTTCCTAAGTCATATCTTTTCACAGTAAACCAGTGATGTAGTAAGTAAAATGTTTGTCTGAGTTCCATGAGCCACTCTAGAAAATTAATCAAACACAAGGAGGGGCGCCTGGGTGGCTCAGTCGGTTGGGCATCTTACTCTTGGTTTCGGCTCAGGTCATAATCTCGGGGTCGTGGGATTGAGCCCCATGTGGGGCTCTGTGCTTGGCACGGAGTCTGTTTGGGATACTCTTTCTGCCCGCCCCCTGCCCCCAACCACCCCATGCACTCTCTCTCTAAAATAAATAAAAATATAATCTTAAAAAAAAAACACAAGGAGGAGGTCATGGGGACCTTTGATCTATATCTTGTTTGTGAGAAGCACAGGTGACGACCTGGACTTGCGAATGGCATCTGAAGTGGTGGGGGGAGGGGCAGTCTTGTAGGACTTAGTCCTTCACCTCCAAAGTTTAATGTTGTCTCTGGATAGATAGTGCTGTAATTGAGCTGAATTCTCAAATGCTTCAAGTACCATCTGTTCCCTCCCCCCGCCCAAATGAAATTGGGTGTAGGAACCCAAAGTAGACAGCAAAATATTTAAGTCTTCCATGAAAAGAAACCCCAAACAAATGAAACTATTACTCAAAACTGGATTTGCCTCTTGGTGGGTGTCCAGTCAAGACACAACCAAGGGCGCCTGGGTGGCTCAGTTGGTTGAGCGACTGCCTTCGGCTCAGGCATGATCCTGGAGTCCCAGGATCAAGTCCTGCATCGGGCTCCCTGCTCAGCAGGGAGTCTGCTTCTCCCTCTGACCCTCCTCTCTCTCATGCTCTCTCTCTATCATTCTCTTTCTCTCTCTCAATAAATAAATAAAAATCCTTTAAAAAAATTATTTAAAAAAATCCTTAAAAAAAAAAAAAGGACACAACCAAGTCAAAGAATAGGAAAAGAAGAGTTTCCCTTGCAACAAGTGAAGGAGAACACCAGGGTCATGTCCCAAAGCAGTGTCTCCTTGAACAACAAAACTGGAGAAGTTTGAAGCTAAGGGTGCACACATATTCATGAAGGGGCTCATGCAATAGGGAATTCAGCATGGAGCTGGGACAAAAGTCATCTTAAGGAGACAGATTTCAGGTCTCAGTTGATCGAAGTCACCGGGACTGGCAAGGGTGAGTATCATTGATTCTCTGGCTCCAATTGGCCGTTATTTGATTGCTCAAGGGGGTTGAAATCCTGCAAAGATAACTAAAAAGTGTGCGTTGTCAGGCCAATCTTTACTTTTGAACCAGCACTGGGAGTTTTATCACTGATTTACTGTCCCTGATATGATTAGGGTATCTCCTGTCCTGATAGCGGCTGTTTGTTCTTACATTCTTTTGGTTCCCTTAAAATCATTAACCACTAGGTCTGTTTGTCTGCAATTTCATCATATCCCAGGAAGTTCTGAAAGAAATGCACTCTGGGCAAGTAGTGCCATCAGGCATAGATCACAAGATGGCAGGGTGGCGGGGGTGGGGGGACACCAGTGACTTTTCTTATGTCAAGAAAGCTATGTCTCCTCTTTCTTTTCCCAGGGACACCTACTCTTTCTACTTGCAAAATCACCACAAAAATAGGGCTCTGACTTCTCTTCTCCCTAACTGATCCCCCAGGAAAGGGAGTGGGAGGAGGTTGCATGGGAAAGGAGGATAAATAGTCAAGGTTTTTCCAAGATGCAGAGGCAAGCATTGGAGAGCTAGAGACATAACTGAAAATCTGCCTCATGCTTTAAAAAACCCAAGAAAGGGGCACCTGGGTGGCTCAGTCGTTAAGCGTCTGCCTTCAGCTCGGGTCATGATCCCAGGGTCCTGGGATCGAGCCCCGCGTCGGGCTCCCTGCTCCGCGGGAAGACTGCTTCTCCCTCTCCCACTCCCCCTGCTTGTGTTCCCTTTCTTGCTGTCTCTCTCTGTCAAATAAATAAATAAAATCTTTAATAAATAAATAAATAAAATAAAATAAAAATAAAAAACCCAAGAAAGACTGAATTTCCTGCCCAGAGCAATTCTGTATTGTACAATAGTAGCATGTCTGTTGGCAGCTAGACTATATAGTTTTTTTAAGGAGCTCATCACCAGATTAGGCACTTAGATCAACATTGATTTTTCCATGAGTGATCACTGAAGTTTTTAAGTCAGGTTTTGTTCACATAATTTAAGTAACATCTCTCCCTTAAACAATGATTTTTTTATACTTTTAGACCAATCACTGCTGTTCTGAGTTAGTTTTCAAAAATCAATGAATTAAGTAACTATACTCGTGTCTTTAACATAGAAAATAAGATGTCATGTGATTTTTAAAAAAACCCTATATTACTCTTCAGAGCCTTAATGAAAATGATCTAAAAAAATTTTTTAATGACTTTTAAAATTTTAAGTAGAATATCTGGATGTTAGCGATACAGGTAGATCAGTTTACTCCATCTGGCCAAAAATCTGTAGCCAAAATATCAATGATATCAGTAGCAATTTCTGGGTGGTCCTGAAATCTCAGGTTTCAGTAGAAAGAATGACCATGTAATTTTGTTAATATCACATACTGACAGAGAGGAATGAGAAAGCTTCTAGAGAGAAACCACCAGAACGACTAAGTAGAGGAAGGGATTATTCCCAAACAGACTAAACATAATTGTACTTGACTGAAGAGCCTTAGAGGACTTTTGATCTCAATTAATTAAATCATAAAGGTTGTTAACTAAGACACTAGTCAGTACCATTTACTGGTCGTCCAGTGTGCCAAGCATCCTGCAGTGAGCACTTAACACCAGGCAGGGCTTAGGCTGCAAATGACAGAAACCATTTCTGGGTAAGATGAGCAGACATGGATATTTGGGGAAGGAATTCAGGTGGTCTATAGTGCAGTCGAGAGAGCTGGTGAGACAAGGAAACTGAAGGGACCCCATTTTAGAAAGGCTCCATCTCTCCTGTTTCTCTGCTACACCCTATTTATGTTCTTTGCTTCACCTCGCATCTGAGTAAACCAAAGAAGCTATATTCCCACTCCAAGGGGGAGGCAAGAAAGTTAATCATTTTCCGAGCTTCATCCTAGGCCCCCATAGACTTGATAACGTCTAGGAAGAACTTGATCCTGAGCATGTTCTACGACATTAGCTTCAAACAAAACTCAGTCAACGTGGGCGGCGATACGCCCTACCTTTGGTGATTTATGGAGTAACACCTATTGTTCACCTGACACTCACTTTGATTGGACCCTACCCTGGATTCCTGGAGGAACACACACCCTAGACCCCTTTCTATTATAAACCCCAAGGGAGGCAGAGACTCACTTTTCCTTTCCGAGTCTCCCAGATACTCCATTCGTCTGCTATGCTCTATCACTTACGCTATTCAATTAACTCTGCTCTCACTTCCTCTCGGCTGGTATTTGATTTCTATCTTGCATGAAACTGAGGACCCCTGTGGCTCGTCCTGGGGGACCCCTCTCTGGGTCCTTGGACCTGACCTCCTTACCTCACTGATGAACTCAAACTAAAAAGTGGCAGGGGGGCGCCTGGCTGGCTCAGCTGGAAGAGTATGCGACTCTTGATTTCGGGGTCATGAGTTTGAGCCCCATGTTGGGTGTAGAGATTACTTAAATAAATAAATGAATGAGTGAATGAATGAATGAATGTTTTTAAAAAACCAAAAACAAACTAAAAACTGGCAGGAAAGAAAGGGGACTAGGGAGCTGAGGCCACAGCAAGGACATATTTCAGAGTGAGTCCTCCTTTGGATTCAGCAGCTTCTAATTGGTCAACCTGGATCAAGTGGCCACATCTTAGCTGCCAGAGGGAGGGACCACCTGCTCCTATCAGTTTCCTTACTGGGGGTGGGGGCATATCCAACCATGGCCCTACAATGGGGAATTTCACCTTAATAGGGTTATTCAGGTCCAGGGCAACCACTAAGATAAGATAAGATAAGGTAAGATAAGATATGAGTTCCTTGAAGTCGGCCCCTTCAAGCACCCAATAGCCTCGTAACACTTCTTCCTATATTAAAAAAAAAAAAAAAAAAGACTACTTGCAACCAAAATAGTAGCAGTTCAACTATCCCTCATACAACTGAGGATGGTCTATGAATGTTCTGCTCAAAAGCTGTGTCCATGGTAGTGCTGCTCCCCCACTATCCTATAAGACCACCCATAAGAACCACCACAACTATATGTTAAAAAAGAAAGAAGCTCCCATTGAAGTCATTTGTCCCAGCCCACAAGCCAGCAAACCAAGACTTAATTACAGTTTCAATTTATCCCAGGAATGTGACCTTTTAACTGTCAACCTGAAATTTCTAAATCAGCCCTTGTGAGATCATCTGCATGATAAAAACCCTGCCTTTGTTTCCTCCCCCCAAAAAGCTGGCCTGGCCTGAAGCAATCCCCTTTTGTTTTGCTAACAATGTTCTTGCCCCGCCTATAAAAACTTGCCTATAAAAACCTTCCATTTTGTACAGCTCCTCAGAGCATCTCATTACCTGCTACTTGGGATGCAGCTGGATTCATGGATCACTTAATAAAGCCAATTAGACCTTCAGATTTACTCAGTTAAATTTTGCTTTTGACCGGGCACAATCCTGGCTTATGCACACAGTGCAGACCCACAGTATGCCAAACTCAAATTGTTTCCTCCTTTGTCCCTGGAAAAATCCCATGATTTCATAGATGTGGGCCTAGGTGAACAGCAAAGTAAAAGAGATAAGTACACTTGGAGTTTGGGGCAGTGTTCCAGTAATTTATTTGTGCCTTCAAGACCTTTTTGGGGCTAGTCTGTGTGTGTATGTGTATCTGTGTTCGTGCATTTCAGCCAACCAAGCCATCGATTAGAACTAATCCCAGTTGTTTGAGCTTACACACTGAATTCAGCATCTCTAGCCTGTAAACCCATATCAAAATTATTTTGTGGCTCATCCTTTCCCCCCCAAGGCTTAACTTTTAAATTGGACTCCCAGCTCATACTGGGACCCGAGTATTCATAGGTATGGAGGCCAGGCAGAGACGTGGTTCCATCTTCAAAGAGAATGCCCTTAGGCCTCCAAGCAAGGGAAAACAGCCTAATCAAACTTGGGGAGGGAGGGCTGCTTTTCCTGGGGTTTAGTGGGAGAATTACTGAGGGTTGGGAGCTCCCAGTGCTCTAAATTCTCACATACCCCCCTTCTCACTCTTGGGGGCCCACTCTTAACAATAACCCACCTTATACAAAAGTCACTTGGCGATGCTGTGAATTCAACAGACATTGCTTTGGTAATCCACAGGATCAAAGTTCGCTTTTGGTTTTCAGCTGCAATAGATAAGAGATTACTTAGCTGAACTAATCGAAAGTCCCAGATTTCTGAGTTTTGAGCAAAAACGGGAAGATGTGAGAATGTCATTCTATTTCTTCACATGACCACCCGTAGTCCACGAAACCTTCATGCTCTTGTAAATACAAAATTTGAGGTGTTCATATGATAATTGCTAAACATTTCTTTATGGCCTTTTTCTCTTCCATAGCGTTAGCTTTAAGCTTCTTCCCCTATTTCCCCCACTCACTGCTAACTGATGTGATTTCATTGCTTAGCTTGAAAACACAGGGCCTGGCTGGCTCAGCTGGAAGAGCATGCGATTCTTGATTTCAGGGTCATGAGTTTGAGCCCCATGCTGGGTGTAGAGATTACTTAAATAAATAAATGAATGAGTGAATGAATGAATGAATGTTTTTAAAAAAACAAAAACAAACTAAAAACTGGCAGGAAAGAAAGGGGACTAGGGAGCTGAGGCCACAGCACCCTGTGATGCCCTTTGTTCTAACCTCTGATGAAAGGAATCTCAAGAGAAATAAGGAGATAAATGTTCACCTTTTTGCTTCAGCTATAGAAAAGCAGATAGGATTTTGTACAATGATGCTGTATGGGTAAATATATTTTCCTAACAAAGGAGTCTACATCACTCAGACTTGGAGATGGTTTCAGCAGGCTGGGTGTTACCTTTCACTTCTAAAGAAGCTGCAATTGTCTTTGTTACTTTAATTATTTGCTGCCTGAATATAAGATAGAGAGCAGCATCTTCACTTATAAAGGCTACAAATACTTGTGAAGTTTCTTTGATGAAATCAGAAGACTTACTGATACCTCTTTGTCCTGCATGCATGGATGCTAAAAAAATTAATAAATAAAACCTTTGACTCTGTTGGAGTTCTTATTTAAACAAAGTGTCCCAGACTATTTCAATAAAATAGTTTATTGATTGGCCTGTAGCAGGGAACACTCACTAGTCCTTCAATGGGAACTGCACTGATTGGATTAACTGTATGACTAACTGATATTGTAACGTAGGAAAAGAAATATACATTTGGTCTTCACCCCGTTTCTGGCACGGAGCTCCTCGAACGCCTGGAGTTAACTGAGGAGAGAGATAAAGGTGTCTTTTGTTATGTTAATACGTGACTTTTGGACGCACCTAAAAATGGGGCTGGTTGCCCATAGAACCCACCTGACCTTTAGGGGTTGGAACTTTCAGGGAAGGGGAGAGGGGCTAGAGGGCGAATCATTTGCCAATGGCCAATGATTTAATCAATCATGCCTTTATAGTGACAGCACCTGGAGGTGCGGGGAGAGCAGTGCCCCCGGAGAGGGCATGGAAGCTTCACGCTCTTTTCCCAGACTTCACCCTCTGTATCTCTTTCCTCTGTTATTGAGTTATATCCTTTTATAATAAACTAGTGGGTGAACTGTGTCTCTGGGTTCCATGAGCTACTCTAGCAAATTAATCAAATCTTAGCAGGAGGTCGTGGGAACCTCTAATTTATAGCCGGTTGGTTAGAAGCACAAGTAACAAC
Source organism: Leptonychotes weddellii (assembly GCF_054177405.1). Classification (NCBI taxonomy): domain Eukaryota; kingdom Metazoa; phylum Chordata; class Mammalia; order Carnivora; family Phocidae; genus Leptonychotes; species Leptonychotes weddellii. The sequence continues at coordinate 147,782,892 of NC_138373.1, read as the reverse complement.
CTGAGCTTGTGATGGATATCTGCAGTGGGGGAGGGGCAGCCTTGTGGGACTGAGTCCTAACCTAATCTCCAGGTAGTTAGTGTCGGAATTGACATGGATTGTAGGATACCCATTTATTTTTTTTAAATACTTTTATTTTATTTTATTTTATTTTTTAAAAGATTTTATTTATTTGAAAGAGGGAGCGAAAGAGCACAAGTGGGGGGAGGGGCAGAGGGAGAGGGAGAAGCAGACTCCCCACTAAGCAGGGAGCAGACAACACAGGGCTCCACCCCAGGACCCTGGGATCATGACCTGAGCCAAAGGCAGATGCTTAACACACTGAGCCACCCAGGCGCCCCTAGGATACCCATTTAGTGTCAGAGACTTGCTCCATAGTGTGGGGGAGCCAAGTGTAGGAACAAAGGGCAGGCTGCCCCCAAAATGTGCCACTCTAGGATATTGATTATTTTAAATTAAACATTATTTAAGAATTAGCCAGTGTAAGAAGAATACCCTGGCCTTCCTCTGTCCCCCTGAAAGCAGGAAATAAATCTCCTAAGTGAAAGGTACCCTCCTTGTATCAGGAGGTAAAGAGACATTCCCTATCACCAGAGAGGGAATTTAGAGCCAAGAGGCTGTATAAATAAACCTTGTTACTTTTTACTAATTTACTACCCCAGCCCAAATGCTGTTTAGAATTCCTTACTAACTGAAACTCCTAAATTTAAGTTTCCTTTGTCCTGTCAATTCCTCACAAATGTATTGTCTCTTGTCTACAAAGCATAAAAACTGCCTGCCTTGGTCATTTTTTAGGCCATAATTTCATTATTGGGCCGCTGTGCACATGTAATTAAACTTTTCTCCCCCTCCTGTTAATCTGTCTTGTGTCAATTTAATTCTTACACCAGCTAGAAGACCTTGAAGGATAAAGGAAAATTTTTCCTTCCCAGCATCCTCAGGTGTTGGAATCGGGTCCAGAAACCTTAAAAGACTACCATATACCTTAACCCACGAGATTCGCACAGCCCCCATTAGTCCAGAAACAATCACAGATTATTCCCTTTTCCCTATTGGTCTCCTATTGCCCACAGCCTACTCACTAGTACCAGTTTCTGTACCAGTGAATATTGCCAATTATTACATAAGAAATTATTTTATTGGAAGGTTATTGCATAGCTCACAGGACTGATGGAAATGATGGAAAAGCAGACTCAGAACCAATGTGGAAATTAAAGGAAGCTACAAAGGTAAACCATAATCAAGGCCATGTCTTGGAAAGAATCTGGTTAGGATGCCAGATGTGGGTACTGTCACTCCTGGAAGGCCACCGCTGTTGTCTCCAATTTCCAATTCTACCACGGCCACCAGGAACAATCTCCAATTGACCTGGGTGTCTGTTTTGCTCTCTCAGATGGCCAAGTCCTTGATGGGAACATTTGATTAGCTCAGCCTAGGTCACATGCTCTTGCCTTATCTGCCAGAGCGTATGGAGAGAGAATATCATCCCTCTGATAGATATTTGGATATTTCTTATGTTTTCTGGCTGTCCAGTACTTTTTGATCACCCTGTGATTGTTGGGTAATCCACCTCCTCCCCCATGGGTCTCATCTTCCCAAAGTAGAAATCAGAAAAATTCTTTCTCCAGGTTCCTTTGCAGCCTTGGCCCAGAGATGTGACCTCAGCTCCACCCATCGGTAGGGGACAACAGGAGGAAACGGGTTTTGTGTGGAGTGACCACATTTTGTGGGGTGGCTGGCTGCAAGGTCAAGTTCCCCATGCAGAAGTGGCATATAAGCCAAGGCAAAAAGTTGAGTCCCTAATGGGTTGCAAGCTCTAACATCTAGAACTCAGTGACAGAACAGCAATTTCCTCATGGGGCCAGTTCCCCAGCATGGTTTTGATGTCATTTCTATTTTTTTATAATTAATTTATTTATTTGTCAGAGAGAGACAGAGACAGAGCACAAGCAGAGAAAGCGGCAGGCAGAGCGAGGGGGAGAAGCAGGCTCCCTGCTGAGCAGGGAGCCTGATGCGGGACTCGATCCCAGGACCCTGGGATCATGACCTGAGCTGAAGGCAGATGCTTAACCGACTGAGCCACCCAGGTGCCCCAATTTTGTGAATTTTCTAGACAGGGGCATTCTATAGGAAGATCCCAGAAGGTGACCAGACTATGTCTTCACCAGGTTTCATAGCAAGCCGAGGTGGGCTTTGTTTGGCTTATTCTTTTTTTTTTTTTTTTTAAAGATTTTATTTATTTGACAGAGAGAGCGAGAGAGCACAAGCAGGGGATCAGTAGAAGGAGAGGGAGAAGTAGGCTCCCCGCCGAGCAGGGAGCCCGATGCGGGGCTCAATCCCAGGACCCTGAGATCATGACCTGAGCCGAAGGCAGATGCTTAACCATCTGAGCCACCCAGGTGCCCCTGTTTGGCTTATTCTTGAGTACAGCATCATATCGGTGTCCTGAGTCTCTTAACCTCTCTGAGCTTCATTTTGGTCATCGGAGCAGTGGGGATAATAGAACCACCCCCTTTGTTCTGAGGGTTGAAAGATAATATGCATCTAAAGCCCTTACACAGTGCAGTGTCTGACGTACATTAAATACTCAGCAAGTGTTGGCTATTATCCTTGGGTGACCTTTGATAAGAGGCAGGGGCACTGCACAGAGGAGTAGGTCAGCTAAGGGTCCGGAAGGAGACCAGTGATGTGGTCGGAGCCTCATGTTGCACCAACCTGCTCCTGAATGTCTACCAGAGTGAATCAAGGCTGAGTTTTGTTTTATTTTTTCCCCAAGGAGATACTAACATCCAACCTCCCTAATTCACAGAGTCATTAAGTGGACAAAATAAGATAATGTATGTACAAAAAAAGCACTGGGAAAAAAAGTTAAGTGCCATAAAGTTGCAAGGTATTGTTGTCATTGCGGCTGTTAGTGTTTTTGGAAAGCTTTTACCTTGGTAAATAATAAGACATGCCCTTGAAAGCCCTTTAAATATGTAAGGTCTAAGTGTGTGACCAAAAAAAAGAAAAAAAAAGTTTAAGGGATTGAAATTAGTCTGGGAAAAGGAAGGCTGAACAGGTGATTGAATTATTCTTTGTAACTTGAATATTGTCTCCACAAGGAGAGCTGTGACCAGATTGTCTAGTTTCTACCAAGGTCTACACAATGGAAATTAGTTTCAAGAGCTACCAGGAAAAGATAGGTTTTAATTCTAAGAAACACTTCCAGAGATTGTATTGGAAGGATTAAAGATGCCCTATGTAAATGCTATCGGTGTAACATTTGAGGTTTTCCAGAATGAGGAGGCCAGTTGGATGCTTTGAACAAAAAAAGGCCCAGTGGTTTATAAAATAAGATCATGGCTTCTAGCCAAAAGGTCGGGCGGAAAGGACGTGAGTTCCTCAAAATGGAAGCTAGAGCCGAGCAACTAATTGGAGGTGGTCCCAGCAAAGCCACAATTATTGAAAGGCAATCTCATTCCCACTGGGAAAGGGATGGAAGGTGATGGGATGAGACAGAATATTGCAAACCTACTCAATATGGAGTCAAGGAAACATCAACAGTTTCCAAATAATCTCCCTGCTTAGGACAAGGTGTTTCCAGAATATGGTTGAAGAACAGGCTACATAAGAAGGTTAAGTAGACCTTCTAGCATGGATTAGAGAATGCAGAAGTTAAGGGACCAGGCAGATCATCACAAAGGGTGAAGCTGGGTTACCTTGTATCTCTTCAACACAGGCAAAACTGGAATACAGACAGAGTGATGGAATATTGTTGGAGAAAATCCCAGAACTGTGTTAAGTTGGATCAGCACTAATTCATGCTAAGTTCAAGGGACCACACTGCTACCCCATTTGTTCATCTCTGTTGATTCTCTTAAATGCGCTCAACAGCTGTTCATGTCCTATTCTTCTCTTCAAGATTGCCCTTCCTACCACCAGGGTGTAGCCACACTGGCCCGCCTTCTCTCAGTCCCTTAAGCGTGCCAAGTCTTCCTACCTCATTGCTCTGCACATGCGGTTCCCTCTACCTGGAATACTCTTTTTTCTTTTTTTCTTTTTTTCTTTTTTAACCTGGAATACTCTCTGTCCTCACTCATTGCTTGAATTACTCCTACTTCAGATCCCCCTAAATGTCCCGTCCTTGGAAAGGCCAACCTGAACTCCAGCTTTGGTTCTTTTCCCACTCTACCTCCTCCATGTACTCTGTAGCATTTCCCCCATTTACAATTATGTATGTATTTGTGTTTGTCTGCTTAATTGTCTCTCTAATTAGATCATAGCCTCCATGAGAGAAGGAATATATCTATTCTGCTTGCTTTTGCCACCAGGCTAGAAAAGTAAGCCCTCAAAAAAATCCCGGTTGAACACATGAACGTTAGAAGAAACTAAAGCGTCTCCACTGGAGACATTTTCCACCAGCTTTCAGCACGTCGTTTATTTATGTTGGGCAGGAAAGAGTTAATTCATAACCACATTAATATCCATGGGAACCTGAGTCCAAAGCAACAATTTCGTTAGGTTAATCTGGCTGGCTTTGGTTTGACCAATCTGCCCAGCAAGCGTGTCTTCTTATGCTCGGTTGAAGTGGACAGATGTTCCCAGGAGAAGCAGTATCTGAATGTTCCACTCTCACAGCCGGCTCCCACCAGGAAGCCAAAGTATATATTTTTCACTAAAATTCTAACATTTAAGAAATCCTTCAGAAGGTGATGCTCATAAACAAAGTCCCTATAACCAGACCCAAGAAAACAGTAAGCCTTGATCGTCTCCCTCATGAGCATGAAAAAGCTTTGGCTGATCATACATTGCCTTTTGCAACTTTTTACAACACGATAATGTGGAAAAGTGGACCTGTGAATTGAATTATTATTTATACCAACCACATGGCTGCTGGTGGGGATGAAGAACCTCAGTCATGGGCCACCTTCATTGGGCCACTTGAAGCATCAGGAGCTTGAAAGGCAGGGATAGACACTTCAGCACAACCCCCACGCCCTGTGTTCCGATTGAGAAGCTCCAGGTCTCAACTAACCAGAGTCTGGAAGGTGGAGTCCTCACAGGCAAAGCAGGATAGGGAAGCGCAGTGAGAGGAAGAACTGGGAATGCTAGTTTTGAGTATCAGAGAGCCAGGTGGTAGGGAGAGAGAAGATTCATCCTCAAATGAGCAAGCCACATAAGACACAAGTCGGCTATGGGGTGGGCAGGGCTGGGAGACATTGGGTCAGGAATTGTTTGTGCATATCAATCTCTGTCCAGCTGTGGATCTGGAAAACAGTTCAAAACTACCACTCTGAGAATTGAGCTAAGGGGAATCCATCACCAGTGTATTGGTAAACACTGGGTGTCAATGGATTTGTTCTTACTTGAGGATAAGTGAGCAGGAAACAACCACCATATGAAGCCAGTGAAAAACACTGCAGAATCAGAGAAAGGGAAGAACATCCTAAAGACCTAAGGAAAGAAGAATTCTCTCAAAATGATTTACTATAGGAAATAAAGTAATGCTTTAGAATCTGCTTAACATCTATAAAACTAGAGCAGAAAGGCCAAGATGTCAAGACAAAGAAAATGAAATTAAAAGGGAGACAGGTGATATAAATAACAATTGAAAGGAGAACAAAAAGTGAAGTACAAATAGAAAAATTAAAATCTACAATGAGGCAGTAGAGAGCAGAACTGAGCATATGGAAATGTGGGTCAATGCCAGGGAGGACGAAGCAGGGTAGCCTTCTCAAAAGGCATATATAAATAATCAGGGGTTAAAAACCATGAGATGGTGGACAGCATCTCTATTAGATGACACATACAAACAAATATAGGAAGCTAACCTGCATCTTTGTCCACTCCCTCCCTAGCCCTTAGCCAAGGTTGTAAGCAACCTTTAAAAAGCCCTTGCAGCTTTGTTCTTGTGGCTGGGAGATGTTTCCCCACATTCATCTCTTAGCCTATGTTATGACCTCCTTAATTTGTCCTAGTGCTCACACTTTGCAGAGGCAATATGGCATGGTGGTTAAGAGCTCAGACTCTAGAAATAAACTGCCTGTGTCTGGAATCCAATCCTACTGTTACTGTGTGAAATTTGTAAGTTATCTAATTTCTTTATGTCCTCATTATCTCCTCTGCAAAATGGCCACAAGGATGATAATAATAGTAACTACCTCAGAGGGTTTAGTGTAACTAAATGAGCTAATGCACGAAAGTGTTTTGAAGAGTGCTAAGTGGATTGCAAATCCATGGTAAAGCATTATTCAAATCCTTTGCATTGTCCCTCGTTTCTTCCTTTCTACTGAAATTGATTGATACTTCAGGATTGATACTTCATTTGAGAATTTCAAGGGACGCTCTGGACTTTGGGTTTTCCCTTGGCTCTACCCTCTGGAGTCCATGGAGCTTTCCGATACTCCCTAAACCCCAGTCTGGGGCTAGTATCCCAGATCCCCCCAGAGGGGAGTCAAACTAGAATTATAGATATTTTGGGGAAAGGACTAGAATAAATAAGACAGAAGTAAACATAAGTTAGTAAGAAACATGCTCAGATTTACTTTGTGGAGGCAATTTGGTTAGCATGTAGGAATTGGGAAAGGCTAGTTTAAGGAAATTGAAGATAGTTGGGTGGGTTTTGCAATATTCCAGGTGAAAGATAAAGGTCTGAGGTAAGGTAGTAAGTAACAGTTTGGATGAAGCATTTGAAGGATGTTCTGAGGGTAGGATGAACAAGTTGGTGACTGAGGATAAACAGTAGATGAAGTAAGTCAAAGTTAAGAATTTAACTCATCACTTTTTAATATTTTTATTTCCTCTGTCCACTTGGCTGTGAGCCACTAAAAGAGTAAGACCTGTCTTTATTTTTATTAAAATCCTCAGTGGTCAGCATAGTAACTGACACACAGCAGGGATTCAGACACTATTTGTCAAATAAATTCTAGACCCAAATTAGCTTTCCAGTCTCTGATCCCTCAAATAATTGTGTCACCTCAACCAATCACACCTTCTATTTAATATCTTAGTTGTTTCTCAAAGCTTGAAACTCCTTCCCTTTACATATGGTCAAATCTTGCCAAGCCTTCAATGCCCAACAAGAACCTCCTGCTTTTAGAAGTCTTCCAAAGGCCAGACAGAACATGGTGATCTCTCTCGTCCAGATTCATAGTGCTGCTTATCCTTACTGTATCTTTCAAGAATACTCAAGGACTCTTTGGATTTATCTCATTTTTGCAAAGTCATTTGACCCTTCAGAGTAAATGCTTTGTCCCTTGAATTGGATTTGGAAGTTCTCAAACAGGAACACGTCCACGTTTCCTTCTACTTGCTCTCCCCACTATGCCCACCCCATAGAGTGCATAGCACAGTAGTACTGTGTGAATAGTAGCTACCCAATAAACCATGGATGGGGCACATGATTCTAAATACTCAGATTATGCTTTTTAATCTTCTTAAGCAAATAATTTTTAAAACTGTGGTTTAAGATGAGAAATCCTTGACTTTCTAGCAGGACTGGGTAAAACACTAACAGAAACTGCTCTTGCCTGGCTTCCAGGCATGCCCTATTCTGCCATCAGAGAGACCCATTGGAGCTCTGGGTTTGGGAGTTTAACTGGGACACCATGATTTGCCCTGTCCACACAGAGGTCATCAGTTCAAACCCACTAGTTCTGTGACTAGAGCATACTCAAGCCCAAACATACAGAAATAAAAGCCAAAGGTCCAATTGCCATGGGGGAGAATGGAACGGTTACGGGAACTTACAGCCATCATCAGTTCTCAAGTCAGGTTCTTGCTGAATGTAGATCTGCCAAAGTCAAAGCAGAGGTTCTAGAGGCAGGCTCCAGCTCCCACGATAAAAATGCTGGCAGAAACTATGGGGTAGGGGCAAAGATGGTGAAAGAGCTAACTGAGCAGGCTGGGTCTTCACTCCAGACTCTGCAGGAGGTTGGAATGATAAATAGATCCTTGTGCAAAGGGAAGTTGTAGTTGGGCAGATCAACCACATGTGACAGATGGTGGGGAGAGTGTGGGACCTGCAGGTTCTAGGTCTGTTCACACCAAGCATCAAATAGCAAATGATTTCCAAAAAAAATTTCACTCTGGAGGAGAGGGAGCTCCCTGTACCCTTGTAGGATCAGCTGTTGTCACATCCAGGAATAGGGAGGATGAGAATTGCTAAGTCTGAGTCTTCGGGCAGCAGGCCCTTTTACCTATACTGGTTAGGATGTTTTTGGATGCAAGTAAGAGAAACCTCAACAAAAACTTACACAGTAGGTGGATGTATTGGCTCATGTAAATGAGGAATTCATAGGATAGGTTCCAGGGTTGCTCCTATTTGGTGTCATCAAGGGTCCTAGAGAAGGCCCTATTGGTTGGTACCCAAGAGTCACTTCCTCCCCTTCTTTGCTAACAAACTCAACAGTGTTCCATCTCCAGAAGGGGAATCACGACTAGCCCAAGTCAATCCTAAGGGAGAAATCTAATAAAAGACAAAGCACTTTTTGCTTTTTTCTCATTGCTTTGGATGCTGGCTTGAACACATGATGTTTAGAGCAACCACAGCCATTCTGTGACCATGAGGCAACATGTAAAGCCAACACACAGAGGATGGCAGAATGGCAGACTAGAGAGAAAGATCTTAGGTCCTTGATGAAATCATGGAGCTGCTTGTTTCAAATGTGGACCTGCCTACTTTGAGATTTCTCATTATGGGAGATTATTATTTAAAGTCTTATTACCTGGGTATTTTGTTACTTGCAGCCCAAAGCAATCCTAATTGATACAGATTGATTTTTTTCCCTCTCGGTGCTCTGCTGCTCTCAGTGTTACTTTTATCTGTTGTGGCAGCAAAATGGCTAAAGTTTTTATCAATAGACCACACAGGCCAGAGGTGAAAGAACACTTAGAAGTCCAGCATCCCAAATAAAAGTCCTGAGAGTCAACTTGATTGGACTAGCCTAGGCTGTTTACTCAGCCTTGAACCCATGATGGTGATCAGGATAGGAATGCATTGATTAGCTTATGCCCTTCATGTCTGCTCTTGGAACTGGGGATAGGTCAGGTTCAAAATAAAATCTGGATTCTTTTAGTCATTGTTGGTGCCTTGGTCATATCCCCTAGCCCACCTGGGTGATCACCTCCATCTTTGATGGACAGTTTCCATATACACTGAAGGTTTCCTATCTTAAGCACCTGTTCCTCTCTGCTGTGGATAGTCTCTGGTCATGGGAGCATGGAGAAGGCTGGAACTAACCAATTCCCAGGAGCAATGCTCAACAGATGAAGGGATTTGGTGGATAATTACTTCTCTAGGTTTCCTTACCCTTACTGGGACAATCCTAAGTTATGTTCTACATCTCTGTTTTCCAACACAGTAGCTAAAAGCCACGTGCAGCTATTTACATTTAAGTCAATTAATATTAGATAACATTAAAAATTCATTTCCTAAGTTATACCAGCCTCATTTCAAGTACGCAATAGCCACTAGTGGCTACGATATTGGACAGTGCAAATATATAACATTTCCATCACACAGGTCTTTTGGACAATGCTATTCTACACATTCTCTGAGTGTCCTTATCACAACTAAGCACCCCTTGACCACTTATTAATTTATCCTTATTGGCTTACTGCCCTTTCTCGTTTCATTCCTTCACATCTTCACTGGGCTTCTTGGAATCAACTTCCAAATAAGCTTCTTGCACCCAAATCTCTGTCTCAGTGTTTACTTTCTGGGGAACCCTACTAACATCATACTCTCAGGAATAGGAAAGGGAGGATAGGATATTGTTGATTACCAACAAATGTCCTTTACATCCTGGTTACTCAAAGTGTGGTCTCTGGACAGGAATTTGTTAGAAAAGCAGAATCTCACACTCTGCCCCAGGCCTACTGAATCAGTATCTGCATTTTAAGAAGATTCCCAGGTGATGGGTAGGCACACTGAGGTTTGAGATGTCCTGCTCTCTGGGTCTCTTAGATAGGAGGGGTGGGTGGGAAAGCAGAACTGAGAAAATTTACCCACCCAACTGTGACTGCCATTTAAACAGGGTTTTGTTTTGGTTTTTGTTTGCCTAAAAGCTCCAAAAAAGTATATTTCACCATTTTTTATTTCAATACTTTGATGTCTTTATCAATGTTTGAATATATATATGTATATATTTATTATTATATTATTATTACAATTATTTTATATATATTTTTCATTTTTGTCTTGGGTCTTCTGGCCCACTAACTTGAAGCCCCCTTTTCTTCCTAGGCGCCAGGACCTGAGGATAAAAGCTCACTCTGACCTTTAAATTGACCTCTTCAGCACTGATTTTCCTTTACTGTCTGCACAGGGCCTTTACATTCCCAGTTAAGCGCTTTATCATAAGGTGATCAGGGAGCGATGTACCTGACAAGGTTTTTACCCTGATGGACTTTCACATCCAGTAAGGGAATAAAACCTCTCTTCTAAAGACAATGGGATTCTCTATCTAGAGCCAAATTTGGTCTAATTAGCTGGCTCTGAGGTTTGTGGTGGCAAGTCTTCCGGAAGTTAATAATGCTATTTTGAGAATACATGTATGTTGCCTGCTTAATGAACATGATGATGGGAACATAAACTATTTTTCATTCTGCTAAGAAAGACTTTATCCCTATTCCCCATCTCACGTCTCAATGCTAGACTTGCTTTGTTTTTAGTTAACTTATGTTCAAATCACACTTTCATTAGTGTTAATTCGGTGGCTTTTGCAATGTTCTTTAAATCTTCAGCTAGCAAGTGGCTTGCTTCCTGCTTAGATCTGATGGAGGCCTTTTATTTTGCTCAGAAATGTCTTTTGATGATTGGCCTGAATGACACAGGAATGTCTCACACCACACACTTACATTTTCACTTGAAATGCGTCTGGATTGAACATCTTTTGCAGATATTTCTCCAGCATTCGTTGAAGGATAACTAGCCTGCCTCTATCTGTGCAACCTGAGCGCTGTTCGATTCTTGACCCTCATAAGGACATCGTAACCTTATCTACTGGTAAGACGTGAGAAAAACATTATGTGACTGCTAAGTCTTCTGAAACCTTGAAAATTTGATTGCTAGATATTGAAGTCTACAAAACAATTTGAGCAACTTTACGATCAGGCCTGATACTCAGTTATTTTGGCAAATAAAATGTTACTATTTAAAATATTGAAATCCTTCCATACTGGCTGTTAAGGGTCCCCTGCAGTAAGTCCCCCAATCCGCACACCCTGCCCCTCTACCTCAGCTGCTACAGTCTTTTCCCAAAACCATTCCTTCCTCCCACCACCATTTCACCAGAACCTAGCATCAAAGAATTAGTACTTGGCCTACCAGGCCCCCCAAGACCCTGCTCTGGTGCCGGTGACCCATGGCTGACTTGACTTCCCGTAAGTTGGTTGGCAGGTGCCCTGCTGTTATAGGTTGTATAGTTTTCCTATCACCCCTGTGAGGACTTCTTGCTTTCCCTACCTAGCACTTGAACAACTTTCAAAACATTCAGAAAACAGCTCTGAAATCTTAGAAATGAGGTTCCATTTGGAAGAGTAATGGGTTGACTTTAAGATGATAAGAGTATCAGGCCACCTTCATCTGGATGAGTGCAATATTCTTTATTATTATTATTGTTGTTGTTATTATTATTATTATTTTTGGAGGCAAGACAAGAATTGAGAAAATGGGACTCTGGTCTTTTATTTCTTAATTTTTTGAAATATTTTATTTTATTTTGTATTTAATTTAATTTAATTTAATTTTATTGGGGGGGTACTCTGGTGTTTTAAAATGTAAAATCCAATCTTCCTCCAGACTTTGCATCATGTTCTTATTCCATTCCAGTTCCTTGAGGTTCACAGAAAATGAGACCAGGAAAAGCGGAGGTGAGAGCAGGTTTCCGGCTTCCTCTTTGAGATGCCTTTAGGGCCCCCTAGTGGCTGTTTTAAGACAGTTTTGTTTTGTTTTGTTTTGTTTTGTTTAGGATTAGGTCTCCTTGACCCTGATTAAAAAAAAAAAAAAAAAGACCTTTCTGAATTTCTCCTGTGATAGGTGCAATGAGTGTGTGGAGAGAAATAGATAACGGTTAGTTTAAAGGGCTCAATATTTTTTCACTTCTCAGTTCTTAGCAAAAGCAGTGCAGAATCTTTAGAAATAACAGATATATCACCTTACATATTTTATTCTGCATTTCTCATACTATATTATGTCATAGCTGAAATCCTTTTAAGACATTTATATCCTGGTTTGTGTCAAAGGGCTATAATTCATAGGTAAGTACATCTTACCTTAGGCTTTATACACACACACACACGCACCTATCCATCCCATTGGTGGGGCAAAGGGATTCTTTTTATGTGGGGCTTCACATGATATTAACTAACAGAAGGGCTCCGTTTGTGGAATATTTCACTCTGACAACATTCCTATCATTTAGAACATTAGATATGCCACCGACTTCAAACACTGCAATACTGAACTGATAGAGCAGAGCTTTATGCATTAAGGTGCCTATTGACTGATGCAAGTAATTTTTGTGAGATCCTCTAATAATGAAATATGTCTTCAGTGTATCTTATTGACCAGAGTGAATATTGCTCCCTCTCTCACTGTGGTCATGTTTTTCTTTCTAAAATCCAATCTAGACAACGCACTACCCTTCGGTAATTATAATTGAGATGTTTCTTTACCAGATGCTTATCTTTTAGTTAGTTTCTGATATTATTCCATTATTTCTCCTTTGCTTGTAAATTTCAGGTCTCCCTTCCCTTCCTCAGTCACGTTACCATTATTAATATGCTAATGTATTGTAATAATGCATTTTACACCACTAACGAAGTGAAGCAATGCAATGAATAAAAAGCAAGCCCAAATTCTTGCTTTAACTTTACCCGGTTCCAGGGCGGGGGTTGGAGTAGGGGAGGAGGAAGAGTTGGAAGGACGGTCGACCCGCAAAAAATAAAAATGATCTTGTTTTCAGCGCGTTCTAGAACAGAGCTGCACGTCAGAGGAAGAACCGAGCAGCATTCGAGCTAAAAGGATTGGCATTAAACTTTGACACTTTAATGGTCTCTAGGATATTAGATAATATTTTATCATAAAACGCTCTTCTCCGACACGGTAGTGACATCAAAACCAGATACGATCTCCTATCCCTGCAAACCTGAAGCGTGAGACTCAGCCCCGCGGAGATAAGGCAGCAGGACCCCAGCTTCACAGTGAACTTATCCTGAAGCTCCAGAGCAAGCGTTTTTTACTTCTTCGCCGGGGACGCTGCTGTGTAACGGCTACCTTCTTTTTTTGCATTCTCCTCTGCTCGGTCTGCCGCTGAGATTAGGTAAACAGCGCTCCGGAGCTGGGGAAGAGCGGGTGGTGGTGCACGAGGGGTGGGGGTGGGGGGTATTGGGGCGGGGGGTCGTTGCCTAAAGTGGCTGGAAGGAAGGGAGGGCATGGCGGAAGGGTCCCGGCTGTGTTGAGCTGAAGGCCGAGAGTGGGGTTACTTGGCGGGAGCCAGGTCCCGAGCGGAGTGAGGGACCAAACCTCCGAAACCCTTGGGCCCCCAGCCTGACCTCTGGGGAGTGTGGTCGGTACCGCAGCCCCAGCTCGGCGTCCTTTCCTTATGCACCCCCCCTCCACCCCCATGCCTTGCACTTTATCTCTGCTTTTGCATCCTTTCCCTGCCCCTTCCGAGAGTAAGGTGGGCTTCCCGTTGCCTCGTCTAAGCCCTAGGGCCGAGAAAGAGAGAGAGGCACGCGGAGGCGAGGCTGGGACCCGACACCCGCCGGGCGGGGAGGGGTGGGGACCCGGGAGGGAAGGGGACCCCAGAAGCCCTGGGACGAGCTGAGGAAAAACCCGGGAGCTGGATCGCGCGCCGGAGCTCCGGTCTCCCAGTCAGAGTTGCCCATCCCTCTGCGTCCTTCTCTCCCGGCCTGTTCTCCCCTCCTTTGGGTTTTTCTCTCCAGGCCTCCTCCTTCCATCCATTGTCACACCCCCGCCCCCTTTGCCCAGCCGATTTCACCCACTCCTTCCGTAGCTTCATAGCTTCGGAGGACTCTCGGCGCCCCACTCTCGGCTTTAGGGCTGGGAAGCTGGAAGTCCATTCAGTGGGATGTCGCGCGCGGGGCTCGTGTGCCGGGAAGGAGAGCAAGAATGAAATCGGAACGGGAAGGGGCGTGTTGTGCGTGCATGGGTGTGTGGGGGGGGGCAAAAAAAATGCAGTTTTCCCGAAAGAACAGGGAGCCTTGGACCGGATTCTTGGATACAGAGCCGCGAAGAATGCTGTCAAAGCCCTTCATCGTGGCTCCTCGCAGCCTCAGGCTGCCCCATACCCTGCCCACCTCGGAGAGAAGCGGCGACCCGAGTAGAAGTGGAGGCGGGGAAACTTCCTACTTCCCACGACGGCGGTTTTGTACAAGGGGAAGTGGACAGGCTGCACGGCCCTGCGAGCCTGCCGGCGTCTAGACAGCGGCAGCTGCGGACCCGTCCCTCTTCCCTTCCCCCTCTTTCCGCGAGGCTGGCCAAGCCCGAGGCGGCCAGGAGCCGCCGGGGTGGGGGGAGAAGGGCGGGGAGCTCCCAGCTTGCACCCTTTCATCCGGACCCCGGCCGGAATCCCGGCTCCGGGTGTTGCTTCCACCCGCGTGCGAGCAAGCTGGAGAAGTAGAAGGGAGGAGCCTCGCGCGAGGGGGCGGAGCCCAGGCGGGGGTGGCCTCTCAATCCGTGCGACTGCGGCGCCTGCCATTGGCCGGCCTCGCCGTCACGGGGTGGAGGCGGGCGCCGAGGCGCGCGCTGGCCCCGCCCCCGCCCGGAGCCCGGCCCGGGCTCGCGGTCCCCCCCAGCTGCACAGACATGACACAGACACACAGTCACTGCAGCTGCTGAGCGAGCCCGGCGTTCTGGGCACGCGGCGGCGGGGCCAGCCCGGAGCCCGGACCCCAGCGTCCGCCCGCCCGCCCCCCCCGCCGGCCCCCGCGCCGCGGCCCCCGCCTGGCCAGGCGCGGGAGGCGGGGATCGCGCGCCGGCTCCGGCCAGCGGCGCCCGGCTGCCGGCGGCGGCTGCAGCGGCCGCCCAGCTCCGAGCGCCGGGCGCTCGGGGAAGCCGGCGCGTCTCGGAGGCGGCGGCGGCGGCCGAGGCCGGCGAGCGCTCCCGGCGGCAGCGGGGCCGCCCGCCTCGGCTCCCCGCACCCACCGCGCTGCGCCCCGCCTCCGCTCCGGTGACCTTCCCGGGGCGCCTCCCCCGGCCCCGCGCCCCCGGTCCCGCGCCCCAGGCCGGGGCGAGGCCCTCTCCAGCGCCTCCTTCGCGCGGAGTCGCGGGCGGGCGGGCGGCGCAGGCCCGGGGGGAGGGGGCGCCGCGGCCGGCTGCAGCCTCTCAGTCGCCGCGCTCGGCGTCCGGCCCGGTCGGACTGCCGCTGCCCCGCCGCCGCGCGGAGCCCCGGCGCCCGAAGCTGGGGGCGCGGCCGCGCTCGCCTCGCGGGGCCGGGAGCGGGCAGGCCCTGCCCTGAAGGGGCGAAGCGGCGGGGAGCACGGGAGGTGGAGCCGGCCCCGGCGGCCGCCCCGCGTCTCTCCCCAGCGCCCCCTTTCCGGACCCAGCCCGTGGCGGACGCAGGCCCCTGCCCATGCGGGGCGCCCCCGGCTCGGAAGAGTCCCTGGGGCAGGGAGCAGCTCCAGGCAGCGGCGCCAGAGGGAGAGAAAGAAGGGACAGTGCTCAGCTTGGGCGGCCCGGACCCTCCCCGCAGCGTTTGGAGCCGGGGGCCGCCCCGAAGTCTGCGCTTGGCACCGCCGCTTGAACTAGGGCAGCGCCTGCTGGGACCCCGACCCGGACCCCCTGCGCCTTGTAGGCGGCGGCGGCGGGGCCGCCGCGCCACCCTGCTCTTCCGCGGTCTCTCTGTGTTTGGCGGCAGTCACGGCCAAGGTAAGAGCCCGGGGATGCTTGAGAGCCTCGGCGGGGGCGCCCTGGTGAGCGGCGCCGGACAAGTTCTCCGAACCTGTAGCTGGTATCCCCTGTGAGGGCACACCCTCAGCTCCTGGGTCAGGAGCCCTGGACAGGCCGGAGGTGCAAGTCCACAAGTCTCTGATGTCCCCAGGACCCTTCTCAGGGACTGCCCCGCTCCTAGGCACATAGGCTGCTAACCGGGGGCAAGCAAGGAGGAGTTTCCCGTCCACACCGGGAGGTGGTGTGCCCGAATCTCGCACCCCCACCCCCCTAGTCCCCGCAGCTTGTTAGCTGTGGGCACCTGTGCTTTGGGGATCCTACTGCGTTTTTCGCTCTCCCTCTTGGGTGATCTTTACCTGCCTTTCCTGGTGTGATGCTGTAAAGAACTTTTCTTTGCTCCTTGTGGTAGAGAGTCAAGGCGATTTAGGGTGAGTAGCCAGAGCTTTTTGTCCCTCTATAGGACAGAGTGGTTGGATGGCAGCGCTCTCTGTAGAGAGGAAACCTAAGCAGAGTGGCCGTCCTGTTAGACAAAGCTGCTTACGATGAGAGATCAGTGTATGGCGATCCAGGCATTCCTGTGACTGTCTCTGTTGCTGAAGGGTGCAGTGACTGACTCCAAAGTTCGTGCATCCTTAAGTTATTTTGTTTATTGCTCTATTACCTTCTTTAACATTTTCCTTTTTAAGGAACCTCAGTCCTACAAGGCTGTCCTTGCCAGTTTAAAATTTATTAAACCTTTGAGGTTTCCCTGGAACAATCTGATTTTAAATGGGTCACTTAGGAGGGAACAGATTGTCTCTCTTACATTGAATCCATCCCCCGGGTGACCCTGTTTAATGGGGATGGATTTTTCTCGTCCCTGAGCTGGTGTACCTCGGTTGAGCAGGTTTCTGTTGAATTCCGAATCTGTGAATTTTGTCACTCAGTCCATTAAAATGATCTCCTGAGGGAGCAAAATAGCAGCTTACATTTTCTGTGAATGTCACAGGAAGTTTTACAGGGTCTTATGTAAGTTCCCCAAGAGAGCACTCAGGCTCCTGCTTCTTTCTTGGGGGGTATGAGGTGGGGCGGTCACCTCCCCTAAATGCAGATCGGTCCGTCTCTGACACAGGTGGAAACCCAAAGTGCTTATTCACTCCGTGGATGCAGTCACTTCAGGCTCATTTTTCTCCTTACCTTGCTTGTCTTCCCTCCCCAGGAGTCAGCTTTGGTAGACTTAAGACAAGGGAAGGTTCTAAATTAGGAAAGGAATAAGTGGTGTTTTCTTTTCGCATCTCTCACAAATGGGTGACATGAATGAATTACTCACGGGCATGAGTCCTCACTGGGGATAAAAAACAAAACAAAACAAAACAAAACCTGGCTTTAAGGTTTCACACATCTTAGTATACCTTTATATTTCAGGAGTGTTTTACTTCAGTGAAAATTGTTTGAGGAGAACACACGTTTATCGAGGCTGGCCCTGTTAATTCCACACCAGGAAGAAAACTAATTGGAACAGAGAGGCAGAAGTTGTCAAGATTTAGGTGTTAGTGGGTTTTCAAGTAGTGGCAAGGACAGGAAACAAATCTGCCCAGTTGGATAGAGAGGTGTTCAAAGCAAATGTTGGATCACTCTGGAGTGGGCAGTCATCCACTGACAAGTATGGGTTCTTTTCCTTCACGTAGTGAAGCGTGCTGGCTAGTGGGTTAACTTTTTAGTGTGAGGTAATGCAGATCATATTGGCTTTTAAACCAGATATAAGGGCCTTGGAAATGACAGGTCAGGTTTTCCGGTCTCCTCCTAAGTCCCAGAGAGCTTCCATCTCTTTGGGGAGATGTGAAGGTTTCCTTGGGGTTCTGGGTTCCTGAGCTGTGCTTTAATGTGGATGCAGAATGCAGGAGCGTCTCCATCCTTCAGCCACTTACAGTAGCAGGACACTAGGGGGACTAGTCTTCTGTTCTACCACCAAGAAAACACAAGGACCCATGTTACAAAAGGCTGTGGTTTATCTTTAGGCTCCTGAACTTGACTTTTTTTGGTACCTGATGTATGCTTGCATGAATGAGTGGATTCCAAATGCTGAATGATGGGTCTCATCACATCTAAAGTGTCATTTCGACAAGTCAGGACTGGTTAACTGCAAAGTACTGAGTATATGAGGGCTATACATTTCAGGAGATAGAACTTCCTGCAGACTCCATCCTTTGGGCATTAGACCATGCTAACTTTGTGTTCCCTGAGGGTTTGTGATCAGAACTGCCTTTTTTTTTTTTTTTTTTTTTGGTTTTGGACTGCATGTCACCTGTAGTCTTCATAAAAATCCCATAAAATCATCCATCCTAAATGGAGTCTAGAGTCAATTCCATCAAACTTGAAATTTCTTACTGTCATCCCTTAAAAATACATACCTTGTATTTTTATACATATAACCTTCGACAGTCTGGTTTGCACTTTTGTCTCAGATGCTCTCTACTCTTTTAACAGCATTAAGTCATTAACATCTAGGTTTCTTCCAGCAGAATTGGAAGATAATTCTATTTTGCTGAAGAACAAAGCCCCATTGCCCAGGCTTACCTTATCCACGTGGCCAAGTCTTATCAAAGCTGACTCCAGAGGTGGGCAGGCAGAAAAGGTGAGAGGCAGGATCCAAGAAGAGATTACCCTGCTCAGAATACTGGCACCAAAGAAGGCAAATGTCACCAAGATTTGAGACTCACAGTTTTCTAAAAGCCCCAACTCAGCATATGGAATTAGACTCAGTGTTTGGAACCTGTGAACCTATGTGAGTTTTTACATTTTCCTGAACTCTGGGGTCTGGTAGACCACATTTGTGATCTTTTATCCATATGTGTAGTGCATATTTAGGTAGTTTGAAGGGAGCTATTGTTGTGGTCTAAGGAAAACTGTCAGCATAAAGCTTTATTTCTGCTATTAAAGCTTTATAGTTGTTTCTCATAGGCACAGTATAGCCAAGGGGTGAGAGATTGGAGCAGGAAAATACTATTAAATTTGTCATTGAGCATCAACTGGTGAAAACTGGTCTTGGAAAAGATATATATGTGGTCCTAAGGCATGAATGAAGTCTTGTGAATTTCAGGGAAGCCAGGTGGCAGAGAGAGAGTAAGAAGCTGAGGCAGAATTCTGGTCTTCCTTGGGGTCTGTGAATAATGGGAAGGCATCTTTGAACCAGAGTTCTCAGAGAGTAGGGAGCATGCAAGATCGGGGGCCGGGGGTCGGGGTCAGTAAGTCCCAGGGGACTGAGAGCTCCAGGCACCCAGCCACTGACACCCTTGCTAACTTGCTGTGTGACATTAGAATACTGCTTGACCTCTCTGGGCTTCAGGCAATACAGCCAGCTCACAGGATCCGCGGGTGGTGTTGAGGCTTTGCGGCTCTCCTCCAGCGCATTTGACATTGAGAGGTCCTCGGGCACTCCCTTCCTCTCTGACCACATCGACCCTTGGAGGGCAGTAGGCGGCAGCCAGTAAACTTACAACATAAGCAAATGTATTTTAGAAAACGTTTCTCCTTTTAACTCAAATAGTAATTGAACATCTATTATGTGGCAGATGCCATGCTCCACTTGGAGGCTGCAGAGGTTTCACATTTCGTTCAGGGAAGCAGAAGTCCAGGGAACGAACCATTATCATGAGCTAAGTGCTGTTTTATAGGTTTGTGCAAAGGACGAGTTTGAGTTTGCCAGAGGAGTAGAAAGGAAGGGTGTCCCAGCTAGAAAGAACAGCATGGAAACCTTAAAGTATGTACTGTGTATGGAGAACAGTCATTAGTTAATGTGGCTGGAAGGTGTTCTGGGAGAGGGGAAGCCTGGTGTTAGAAGGGAGATAATTTAATAGGATTCCACGCTGGGGACTAGCTTCATGCTCCCTGTATTCAAATGGTGACAAGAATGGTTTCTGGATAAGATCCCAGAGTACCGGTTGATTATCCCACATTGTTAATAAAAACAGGAAAAGGAATTTTCTTTTTTTGTCCTTTATCCTTCTACATTGAGCACTTTGCCTGTTCTTTAAAAAAAACTGTTAGAATGCAAGTAAAGGGTCCCTTATCAACCTTAAGTCTGCCCTCTTGTGTACGTGCATTCCACTGGGGCTTTCATTATGTGATTATGCAGCAGTGGGAGAAATGACAATGTTACTTGACAAATGATACAGTATGGGGGAAAAGTCCTTCTCTCTGAGAACAAATTCCATTGTGTCAGATGGGCTTCTCGGTAGAGTTATGGCCACGTTTAGCACTAGAGCAAGGTTCTGGTATTTGAGTCAGTTCAGTTCTGGCCTAAACTTTCTTTGCTGTTGGAAAAGGAAGAGTTTATTAATGAGGACGAGTGTGTGTGCATGCCTGTGTGCATATGTGTTTGTGTATGTGTGTGTGTGTTGTTGGATGAGCAAACTGTATAGTGAAGAAGAAAAGCAACAGTGTAACTGCTGGAGGATGTTAGGGAGAAAGGAAAATCACAGTTGCAGCAGTGAGCCCCAGGGCAAAATATATTTAGGTTTTTTTCAGATATAGGAGCCAGAAAATGGAGGGAAAAGAAGCCTGTGTGTGTGTTTTGCCTGTGTCATCTTTACCTGTGTTGAGTGGGAGGCAGGGTGATTTAAGTAAAATCAGGAGATCTGGGTCTAGTCTTGCATCATCTGTTGCTAACTTGCTGTGTGACATTAAAATACTGCTTGACCTCTCTGGGCTTCAGGCATTGTCTCTATACATCAGTTCTGTACCTTGCAGCTAGGAATTTAGGGCCCAGAGAGGGAATGGGTTTGCCTAAGTTAGTGGCAAAGCTCCGACTATTTAAGATTTCTAGCTCTGAAATGGGAAGAGGCCTGACCAGTTCAAAGGTGTACCCTATCTTGAAATATAAAACACCACGGGTAGACAATGCTGAAGAAAAGAAGCGTGAAGTCTTTGCTGTGTTGCTTGTAGATTCTCTGATCTCTCTCTCTGATATATTAGGCCATTCACACATAAGCATCTAGACTTGCCTGCTAATTTCTTAAGTAATATGAAAGCAACTTGGTTTTGATGTTACCTCTTCTTTGAGAACTACTTGAGAATTAAGTATGTTGTGATAAAAAGCAATGCTGAAAATTTTGATTGTCTTCAGTTGACCCTTGGGGATTTTGCAAAGTCTGGACTCTACCGTGGAAAGGGGAGCCCTTTCGTTTGCCCCATGGTAGGGGGTGTGTGTGCCATTTACCTTGTAGACAAGCTCTTGGGTGAGTATGAGGCAGGGATGTTTAGAAGAAAAACGGATGCAGAAAAGCAATCCGTGTAGATGCACAAGTTGGGAAAAATGAAAACCAATTTAATTTTATGCCTCCACATTTGTGTTCTAGAAAGAAGGGTTCTCTCTACTCAGGCATTGATTTCCTGGCTATAGAGGGCAGTGCTTATTGGAAAGAGGAGATTCAAAGTGAGTGCAATGTAAATATGACTTTTTAAAAAATTATTATTTCGATATTGATGCTAAATATCGGAGTGCCCTATTTTAGCAGAATTTGGCTTATAAAATTTGATTTTAAAGGCAAACACTTTAAGACAAATAATTGGGGTACAAAAGATTTTTATTTTACAAAAGGGATTCATAAAAGGCTCTTTTTAATAGCTAGTTCCTTTATTGTATTTCGAATTATTTGATTGAGACAATCATGATGGATGCTTTTGGGAGCCTTATCTGTTACATGAAACCAAGGATTTTTTTAATACAAACTTCAAATGTTTTAACATATAACTCCCTATGTTCACCTGCCAGGGACCCTAATATGGAACTGTATTACTGAAAGAAGTCTGATAGTTATATCAACTTTCATAACCACTAACCAGCACCTACCGTTCCCTTACTAACCCAGTTACTTGAGGGCAGATTTACTTGTTTAACTGCTGTTCTTCCTGGAGGTAGCAGTCCTAACTACACACCTGTCTGAGTTCCTTAACTGCTCCCACTGAGGTTCTACCTCTAAGAATATATCAAGAACAGAAGTGGTTTAAAAAGTAAATTAGGTAACGGGGCTCCTGGGTGTTTCAGTTGGTTAAACGTCTGCCTTCCGGCTCAGGTCCTGATCTCAGGGTCCTAGGGTCTCACTGCTCATGCTCCCTGCTCAGCGGGGAGTCTGCATCTCCCTCTCCCTGTGCCTCTCCCCACCACTCCTGCACGCTCTCTCTCTCTTTCTCAAATAAATAAATAAAATCCTTTAAAAAATTAAAAAAATAAATTAGGCAAGAGTTTCTAGGATTCTGAGTTTTCATAATTGCGGAGACATGAATTAATTGGCTTCAGAGGTGATAAACGTAGGAGATGTTCAGAGCATGCTAGCCTACTGGTTCTTCCTTTGCTGCAACTGAGATATCTAGGGCTTTTTTGGTTTTTGTTCCTTTATCTTTTATGAAAGTTTCCAGAAAGGAATTTGTTCTAGGAATGAAATAAAATGTAAGGCGTTTGAGGCTCCAGAGGTAATTTGGGGCAACCTGGAGTTGTAGATAATCACAGGCTGGGGCTGGAGTGGAAAGTGCCATATCACCGGTAATTTTAGCCTGTCTTGTCACATTATGGGGCTGCGCTTTGGAAGGGCAGCAAATGAAGATGGAGATGGAGCCCTGACTACAGGGAGAGGTCTGCTTTTCACATAGTCCTTTTTTGAAGTACCAAGGCCAACTGGGAAGAAGGGGCTTGCTGATCTTTCCATGGAAGAAGCAGTAGAATTTAGGAGGATTTAGAGCAGAACATAGACATGTGGGCATTTCTTTCTTCCTGTTTTTTTTTTTCTTTTTCTTTTTTTCATTTAAATCCAGCAGGGAATCCTGGGCTCTCCAGTGTGATTGTGTGGTTAGGGATTGCCTTGGATACATCGGTCACCGATTTATTATTGAGTAAGGTTAACATTTCTGTGGTTCCTGGGAAACACCCCTTCCCCCCTTTTGTTTCCAGAACAGTTGCGTCTATCCTTAGTATGCCAGCCTCCTTGACTGATGTGAGCGCTCATCTGGGAATGGCATTTCCTGGTTGTTGCAGGAGCCAAGGGAGGTTCAGGCAGAGTGAATCAGCAGGTAGGGCTTTTCCCCTGCCTGCAGGCATGGTGCCCCGTGCTTAGTAGGTCTGCACAAAATAAGGAGTGTGGCCACACAGAACGATTTGTTTGTTGAATGAACAAGCGGTCGTGTTCTCAGTGCTGCTGGGGGGGTGGGGGGTGGGACGTGCCAGGAGAGGGAGGGCGCGTGAACATCAGTGGACGTACAGACTTGAGGCCTCTCCAGGAAGATGTTATTTTAAAAATGTGAAGGACATTTCAGGTCAGCAAACTGAACTCTCTTTGGGGTCATTGTTGTGGTTCAAACGCTGATGGCTTTGTCACAAGGCAGGGGGAGTACAGTACCGTCATGCATGGCCGCTTTCCTTTGCTCTCACTTTGTGGGGATTTTGACTTTTCTGGCACCAGATGAATGGGCGTGCCCTAACGCCTGTCGAGTACCTGCCGGGTGGCCTGGAAAATGCCTGGAAAAGCGTGGATTGTTGCTGATGCTCTTCCCAGTGCTGGGGAGGGTGATTATGGAGTGACCTGGGGGGAGCTGGGGGGTGTGGCTCCCTTTGAGGAGGAGGGGGAGGAGGAGGAGGGCTTGGGAAAGCTAGGGAAGGCTGGAGCCTTCTGTCTCCTCTGGGAGACCTCTCCACTGCCATCTTGGTATCTGTTCTTTCTCTGTTTTCATGAATCACACCCCCGCCCCGCCCCGGGCTTTTCCATGTCGGAATTCTCTGCCCCAGGGGCAGAGCTGTCCTGTGGAGACACTGCAGGGCTGGAGGCGCCTTGGGTCCCATTGCACCAACGCCTTCCATTCATAGCTGTGGCTACTAAGGCCAGGGAGGTAAAGAGAATGATGCAGAGAGGAGGCGGGACCAGAACCCGGGCTTCCCGACCTCCCCACGCAGCCCGTGGCTCTGCCTTCTCACACCTGTGACTTCTAGGTGTCCGTCCTCAGCCCCTTCCCTTCCCTTGGTCTCTCTACGTCAGCCTGTTCCATACCCAAAAGCGTGTTCCTCAAGCGCCTCCTTCGTGCCAGGCTCTCTCCCGTTGGATCATTTTGTGCCATTTCAGCCTTTCAGCATGCCAGGCGGTGGGCGTGCTTACTCTCCCACTTGCAGAGTGTGGAAGCTTGAGGCTTGTCCAGGTCACACAGCCAGGAAGCGTGGGGCCAGGACTCAACTCAGTGTGCGGTCTCAGTGCTGACCTTGCCCTGGCTTCCCCACCTGTCTACACTGGCCGTCAGCTTAGCTTCCCCACTGTCTATGCTCTCCATCTGCCCTAGGACTCTGCAGGTCTTCTCTAGTCCTGGCCTCTTGGCTATTGCCTAAAAATGGCCCTTGTTCTCCCACTTGGTTCTGATACTGCTTCTCCCTTTTTTGGATCAGACTCCTCTATCCTCTGTCCTTTCGCTGTCCAGTCACCATCTCTCCTGCCTACAGGCCCCGGGCACTCCGTATATCCTTGTTGACATTTCCTTCACTCATTCAGCATCCACTCAGCCACCACTTCTCAGCCAGCATTCACTAAACTGTCACGATGTGCAGGTCTCGTCTTGACATCGGGACCAGAGGTGAGATCACCTGCCATCATCGGTAGCCTTGTCTTGGTGAGGGAGGTAGATGCTAATAAAGGCATGGACGAAGTACAGTGGGCGCAGTGTGTTGGGTAGCATTATGCTTGAGGGAGTCGAAGAAGAGAATGTTCGATCTGGGTCTTAGTGAATAGGAGATGGAAGAACAGTGTGGGAGGAGGCATTGCCCCCAAACCCTGAAGACTGTGCTTGTCTTCTAATGCTTGACTTTGTCAGTGTCCAGATACTTTTTTTTTTTAATATTTTATTTATTTGAGAGAGAGAGAGCACGCACAGGCAGGGGGAGTGGCAGGCAGAGGAAGAGGGAGAAGCAGGCTCCCCACCGAGCAGGGAGCCCGATGCGGAGCTCGATCCCAGGACCCTGGGATCATGACCTGAGCCAAAGGCAGACGCTTAACCGACTGAGCCACCCAGGTGCCCCAACCAGATACTTTTCTTATTCCCGTACTTGTGGGTCAGCTCCTTAAGCACTGTGGCTAGGTTAGCCCATCTGAGTACCTGTGGGTATGTCTTGCTACACTCCTGGCACTTAGGAATCCTAAAGTAATCATTCATTAAATTAAATTGAAAGCCTGCTGCACCTGCCCTCAAGAAACATAGTTGGAGAGATTTAAAGAATGTGTGATAAATTAAACAACAATGGAAGATTCAGACGAACAGGTTCAGAGCAAGAATAGAAACCATGCTGCAGTGCAGTGAATGGTTGGGGATTCTTGAAGCTGGATGGGAAAATCAGAGGCGGGAGTTTGCTTTAGCTGCTTAAACTCGGTGGAGGTAGGATTTGAGTTGGGTCTTTGGACGCAGGATGGTTAAAATCTGAACAGAAGATTTGCAGGGGAGGTCAAGGGTTAGGTTGACAAATAAGTATTTCTGGATTACAGGATAAGCCAGCTTGGGTTTCTGTTAGCAAGGAGTTGGAGGTGAACTTGGCAAGCTAGGTTGGGGGCTGTGGGCTCTTGGAAGGCAGGGTGACTTCTGATCAGGAGGATGGTGTATTCAAAGCTCTGTTTTAGGGGCGCCTGGGGGCTCAGTCGGTTAAGCATCTGCCTTCAGCTCAGGTCATGATCCCAGGGTCCTGCGATCGAGCCTCGGGTTGGGCTCCCTGCTCAGTGGAGAGCCTGCTTCACCCTCTCCCTCTGCCTGCCCCGCCCCCGCCTGCTCATGCTCTCTCTCTTTCAATCTCAAATAAATAAATAAAATCTTAAAAAAAAAAAAAGGCTCTGTTTTAGGAAGATGAGCCTAGTAACAGTATTGGGGTCAGACTTGAGTGGGGAGAGATGGAAGCTGGGAGGCCATTGAACAGGCTTTTGCCTTAGTTCATGCACGAAGCTGTGAAGACCACTGAGCTAGAACGGGTACGGTGGGGATGGAAGCTGAGAGGAGCTTCTGCACTTTTCTCCAATCCCCGTCATCGGTACGGAATTCTGAGATGGTTTTTGTTGCCCACCGGAAAGCGGCCTCATTGGAATAAAGTTTACTCTTGAAAGTAGCAGCAGTTCTTGAAACAGCACATTCTCCCTTGGTGTGGCTGGGCGTGGGGATGGGGCTTGGGTGAAAGTGCACTCTCCAGAGCTGCTTTTATTGGGGGGTTTGTTCCAACGAGCCCAGGGTAATAGAACAACCTTTTTCCTAGCCTTGGATGACACCCAGTAAGGGACGGAATAGAGACAATTCTTCTTTTCCTCATGAGTGGTTCCCAAAGCAGCTGCAGTGGGCTGAGAGCAAAACGGCTGGAGCTCTGACATCTGGGCTCCCGATCTACCTTAAAAGTAAAGCTGTGCTGTGCTTCCTAGGACTGTTGGTGTTTCTCTGCCTGAGGATGGCTTTGCTGGGAGACAGCAGTACCCACCTTTCAGAATTGCCTCGGAAGCCATTCTGCATAACAGAGGTTTTC
This sequence comes from Leptonychotes weddellii, assembly GCF_054177405.1. Lineage (NCBI taxonomy): Eukaryota > Metazoa > Chordata > Mammalia > Carnivora > Phocidae > Leptonychotes > Leptonychotes weddellii. The sequence goes on along the minus strand of NC_138373.1, from coordinate 147,756,493 downwards.
AAATAGACTAGCCTGATCCCTTATAGATAAGAGAGCCTTTATTTTTAATCTTTAAAGAACAAGGGCTTTTCTAGAATGTTCTGTGTATTTACACTCACTGGCTCACACTTGGGCCCTGGAAAATTCCAACTTTCTTTTTTTTTTTTTTTAAAGATTTTATTTATTTATTTGACAGAGATATTGCCAGAGAGGGAACACAAGCAGGGGGAGAGGGAGAAGCAGGCTTCCCACTGAGCAGGGAGCCCGATGCAGGGCTCGATCCCGGGACCCTGGGATCATGACCTGAGCCGAAGGCAGACACCCAATGACTGAGCCACCCAGGCGCCCCCTTCCAACTTTCTTATCAGGACACATAAAGCTTGTTATGAACTGGCCCCTGCGTTTCTCTGCAGCCGCATCTCCAGTCCCGGCCTCATTGTTTTGTTTTGTTTTGTTTTCTTACTGGTTATTTCCCCCCAAACCTGCCAAGCTGTGCACATACCTCTCCTTCTGCATGATAAGCTCTTTCCCTCTGTCTGCCTTAGGCCACCCCTGTTTTTCCCGCACAACCCAGCTCAGGCAGCCCTTTCTGCAAGGTTTTCCCAATGCTGGATGCTGAACTGCATCTGTGCCCCGTGCTGGTTTCTGCTTCTGCATATTGCATGCCATCCTCCCAGTGCTCTAGGCTGGCTGCCTTGCCAGAGCGCGTGAGCCCTCTGGTAAAGAGTGCTTCTTAGGACGGGGGGATCCTCAGTGTTTCACTGCAAGCCTGGACCAGGCTGTCTGCTCCCTGCACGGTGACAGTGGTGGTTATTTTGGATTTCATTTGCTGTCCAGGCATAATACAAACCCTTTCTTGCTGAACCTTGAGGACTCCAGTGCGCTGCCGGAGCACATGGGTTATGCGTGTGTGTGGATTAGCTTCTCATGGTTTCCCGAGTTGGAAGAGGGCACGCCCCCTTGCCTGTGACCAGCATGGCGATCATGCTGGCGGAGGGGGGGAAGGGACCCTTGCCACCTCTCCAGGCTGAGACCTGCCTTTCTCTACACCCTCCAGTCTGAATGGTCAAGTTTGGCCAGGGCAGAGCTTGAAGAACCTTTGTCTCCCCGCTGCTTCCCTTGTCTTGTCCTTCTTGGATGTCGCTGTGTGGCCACCATCCTCCCCACACCCTCTTCTCCCTGCTACCTTAACTTTCCATTTCTCTGCTCTCTCCATTTTCTCTGATCTTCAGCCTCCTCTTTCTTCTCCCCTTAGGTGTTTTATTTTTTTTTTTTTTAAAGATTTTATTTATTTATTTGACAGAGAAAGACACAGCGAGAGAGGGAACACAAACGGGGAGTGGGAGAGGGAGAAGCAGACTCCCTGCCGAGCAGGGAGCCCGACGCGGGACTCGATCCAGGGACTCCAGGATCATGACCTGAGCCGAAGGCAGTCGCTTAACCAACTGAGCCACCCAGGCGCCCCCCTTAGGTGTTTTAAACCCTGACGGAGAAGGTCGGCTCTTCCCTGTGAGTGTTTGATTCTTCCTGGCTATGCTGTTGGTCCCTAGGTGCTGATGGAGTCTTTGACCGTGGTTTCTGTTTACTGGGCTTCACATCCATCAGATGTCCTTTGGAGAACCCTTTGCAGAGTGGTGCTTGTGGTGGATTGAGAGATTATCAGTGATGGGGAAGTCGCTGGGGAGGATGGCTAACTTTGTACGGAAGCTCAGCCCCAGTGCCCGAAGACGCTTCTTCAGATAACCAGCGTGTTTCTGTTGGATGTTTAGGATTGCCTCTAGTATTTGTGAGGTCCGTTTGGGTTATTATCACACTGCCCTTGTAAGCCAGACATTGGTGCTGCATGAATAGGTTTGCTTAGCGAATCACGGAAGAGTGATAGATGAACCCCGGGCTTATCAGAGGGTGTGTGTGATCCAGGCACCACAGCACTTTATAAACTTGCACTTGGCACGATGTTGGTTTCATGGTTCATGAAGCCCTGCTGCTTTTCCAGTGGTAGTCTGACTTAATACACACCAAGGGATGCTTTCTCTGGCTCTTGCTTATTGACATATCCCTTTTTCTTCTGCTTGGATTTATCCATAACTCCTATTGAAACAGCATTTTTGAGCTCATTAAATCTGTTAATGTGTGTGTCATGCTTAGGACAGAGCCATACACAGAAAGCACTCGGTAAGTAGTAGTGATTGTAATTGTGTTATTATTTAGAGCCTCCCCCCTCTTTCTCCCCTATCCCTCCCTACATGCTCTTTGCCTCTGACTTTCGGTGGTTGTGCTTGGCAAAATGAGGAGACAGATGGCTCCCGGGGGGGTAAAGGAGGGGGCCACAGGTTTTATCTTTCCAGACCTGTCCAGAGCTCTCAGAAAGCTTGCAGAGACCCTGAACATAATGGCAAACCTTAATCCACTCATCACCTGAGGCCATTTTCCTGGAACTTTCTGTCCACCTTGCTCCTTTCTCTCATTGGAAATTTGCCCTCTGCCTGGGAAAGGAGATGAGAGCCCATCAATGGGATAGGAGAGGACTCTTCCTTAGCAAGTTGTACTTCACAGTATTTAAAATAACAGTAACAGTAATAATGGGGATAACAATTGTAGCGACCATCCCTTGAGTGCCTCTTAAATGCTTAGGATATATGCTTTACATGCACAATGGCTTTTAATCCTAAGCTGTGCAGTTCATTTGATCCATGGGGGAAACTGAGGCGCAGAGATGGGGTTTTTGTCCAAGTGTAAAGCCAGAGCCTGGACCCCAGTTCTGTCTGTAGAACATTTCCTCTTAACCTCTGTCCCATAATCCACTGGCCCAGGTGTCTTGACACTGGGATGTACATACCCCTGGGGATACATGAATGAAGCTTTTCCATGGAGGATACAGGTGTGGATGGTTTTAACGGAATCAATTTTCAGATTTTCAGCCTCACATATGGATCCTCCCCTGAAATTGACTGGACTAAGGCCAGCCCTCCCAGGTCCGTGGATCATCCTTCCATTTTCCCAGTCATCCCTCCCACCCCCGCCGCCCTGTTTATAAAGGCGCATCTCTTACTTACCCAACACCAGTCTCCCTCTGGTATGCTTCTCTTGAGTATCAAACCCTTCAGAGGGACCCCAAACAGAGGAACTGTTTGAAATGAGTGGGTGGGAACCTTCTGCTAATTAGGGCGGGCACCGCCACCAGGTGCCCCCTTGCACGCTCTCTCACACTGTTTACATTTGGGGTTAGAAATAGGATGTCTGGGCCCCTTTCTCGTGCTAAGGAATGACATAAATTTTTTCAGATCTCAAAAACATAGCTTGCTCTTGAATTTTTAAAATGAATGATGGGTCTCAGATGGTTAGGTTCTGTTTAAAAATGTGAAAGTTTTATTTTAAAGTGTTACTGTTTATAATATGCCGGGAATTCTGTCCTTAGAAATGAGTTTATGATGAAAACTTCACATGTCAGCCTAAGAATAGGCAAGGTGGTGCAAGTTTTTCGAATTTCAGAATTCAAAACAAGCTGGATCATTGTACTGTACTTCCCCCTAAGATACTGAAGTTTGGAGTGGACAGTCCCTCAGTTGGTTTCTGCCACAGACCCTTAGGCACCTAAATATATATTTTTTTCCCCTTAGAATGTCAGGGACATCCTAAAGCTCATATACTGCACTCCTGATTAAGCACCCTTGAAATTATGTGGGTTTTAGTCAAATGTAAACACACTTCAAATTTTGATGAAACTTTTATATATGAAGTGGGATATATAATCATGTATACCAGAGTGCCTCTTTGGCTCGGTGAGGACTGTTGGAGACATAAATGGTAGAAACCCCTACCAACTGATGTTGGAAAAAAAAAAAAAAGGACTTTATCTGCTCAAGTAACTGAAAATAGAGGGAAGCATCAGGCTGTCCTGGATCTACTCCTCAAGAAGTCATTGCCATGTCTGTTGGCTCTGCTCTCTTGTGTGTTGGCTTTATTCTCAAGCAGTGTCCCCATGGGAAGGCAGGATGGTCCTCAGCCGTACGTCCTACCCACCGCCCCATTGCAGCTGAGGGAGAGCATCTCTTCCCCAGGAGATGTGGTGGAAGTCTTGGTCATGACCTGGTTAGAAGGGTTGAGACCACAGACCTGGAGCGGGTGGAGGGGAGAAGCAATCAGTCCTCTTTGAATTGCTCAGAGAGTGGGGGAGGGAGTGGTTCCCAAGAGAAGGTGGGCTAGCAGAAACCTTCAAATGCTCAGTGGGAACATTAGCCCGAAGATCTTAAAAGTCCTGTCAAGCCGACCACCAGTCTCTTCTCTAAAACCCTTTTATTCTCCTGGGTCTGCTTCCCTTACACTGTCTACCGGCCAATACTTGCACTGTTATGATACCCATCTACCCAGTGACACAGGGACATTAGTGGTACCTTTTGTTCCCTGCTTCGGTAATTTCAAGACTTTTAAGGAAATGGCCAAAAAAAATCCCTGATATAGTGTATTTTGTGATTTTTTTTTAAAGACCATTAGTTATGTGATTAAAGAAAAGAAATTAAGAAATGTAGAATTTCATGTGCATCACTTTGCTTGGGCTGCTGTAACAAAGGACCACAGATGGGGGTGGGGGGAGGGGGGATGGGGTGGGAGGGTTACACAACACATTTATTGCCCTGCAGGTCTAGAGGCTGAAAGTCCAAGATCAGGGTCTCAGCAGGGTTGTATCTTTGGAGGCTTCTCTCCTTGGCTTGTCGATGGCCATTGTTTCTCTGTGTCTTCACATGGTCCCTCTATGTCTTGTCCCAATCTCCTCTTCTTATGAGGACACCAGTCATACCGGATTAGGGCCCCCGCCCACCCTAATGACCTCATTTAATCTTATCATCGCTTTAACCTGTCTCCAAATACAGCCAATCTCTGGGGTATCAGGGGTTACTACTTCCACCTATGAATTTGGTGGGTTGGGCGGGGGCAGACAGAATTCAGCCCATAACACCATCAGTTGTTTCAAAAATAATGTTAATGTATACACCTTGTTGAAAACGCAAATTAGTAACAGATTCATCTATGCAAATGCAGACCCACCATTACAGGGTGGTAAGTTGGACTCGGTTTGTTATTTGGGTATACTTTTCCCGTTAGGAGAAGCCGAGAGACGGCGGTGTACGGATGAGAACTGGTTGTGGGTTTCCCAACAATGCTTGGGATTGGCTGGTGGGATCTGGACCTTTTGCCTCCTTATCTGCAGCTGCCACTGTGGCTCTGGTTCCAGTAACAAATTCCCCCAAATCCCCTGAGGGTGGACTTTGGTTGTGAAACAAGTTTTAGGACTTCTTAGAGAGTGAGGGCGGAGGCTGCCCGGAGGCAGGATTCTCCCATTCGCCCAACAGCTGGTGGCCAAAGCCAGTTTCCTGTACTCTTTCCCTTGGAGCAGGTGGATTATTTGACTTGGAGCTTTGCTGGTGCCCGGCCTGGTGGGGGTAAGAGAGAATCTCCTCATCCTCTATTTTGTGTCTTAGGGAACCACGTCTGCAAGTGAGGGGGCCTTTATGAGTCAACTTGACCCAAGTCCCTAAAGGGCTGCTGTTGTTTCAGAAACTACTTTCTGTTCACACGCAGGGCTCATCTTTAAACCCCCCACAGATGACAAGCCTGCCCGTGATTCTCCTCGCTGAGTGGTGGGTACCGTTCTCACTCGCGCTAATTATTGTTTTAACGTGGCTCGGGTGTTCGTTGTCTGGTCTGCTGATGTTCGCAGTGGAACATCGCGGCTGGAAGATGGCGGGGGAGGAGTGGGCAGCCGCTTGTCAAATTGTCATCTCCTCATCTCAAAAACCCCCCAGATGCCTCGCCCAAATGTTGCATACCTCCAATCCAAGAGACTTCCCTACGTAATGCTTCGGCAAGCCCTCTGCTGCAGGACGTGGTTGAAGTGAACGCCTGTGCACCCCCTGGGAGGCGGGCGAAGTTTTGAAAACTCCATCCACGTCGGAGCGCCCCTTCATGTGCCAGGGTGCATTGGGGTCATGGCTTTAGAGGTTGCCTTTATTGAAAGCCGGTCACAGTCCCTGAGAGTCTAGGACCCAGGAGGTAGACGTTTTGACAGAGCACGGTTTCTTGTTATTTGCTCCTCTCGCCAGTTCAGCCTTGGGTGAGGGGCTTATCGCCTCTGTACCGGCTTCCTGTGGCCGCTGTGACCGAGGACCAGCAACTGGGTTGCCCGAGACAGCAGGGGTGTGTTGTTGCACGGTTCTGGAGTCTTGAAGTCCGGAGTCAAGCCACCTGAGGGTGTCATCAGGGCCGTGCTCGCTCTGCTGACTCTAGGGGAGAGTCCTTCCTCGCCTCTTCCAGCTGCTGGGGTTTGCCTGGATCCTTGGTGGTCCTTGGCTGTCGCCACTCTAGTCACACGGCTGCCCGCTCCCGGCGTGTCGACACATCGTCTGCCCTCTGTGCACAGCTCGGTGTCCAAATTTCCCGTTTTGTGAGGACATCGGTCATATTCAATTAGGGCTCACCCTAAGGACCTCATTTTAATTGGAATCTTCTCCAAAGACTCTGTTTCCAAATACAGTCACATCCTGAGGTCCTGGGGCTTAGGACTTCTACGTCTCTTTTTGGGAGGACACAGCTCAGCCCATAGCTCCCCGAGCTTTATTCTTCTTCCTCACAGGGTCCATTATCTGTTCCCACCTCCCGCGTAAGGATCGAACACAATCACTCAGAGTCAGAGAACACTCTAGAAACTATCTCCCTGGAGTGAGGATGGCAGAATGCCCTATTGGATGTTAGATGTGTTTTATTCCTAGTTTCTGGTACCCGGTGAGCATTTGCATCTGGCACATGATATGTTCGGTGTGATTTTTCCATTAAAAGTCCTCTGGGGAGTGTGAATGTTTGACCCGAGCTGTGCGATCGCCAGAAACTCAGAGCAGGTTGGCAGCGGACTTGAAAGGGGGAGTGCCGCCCTGGGGGTCCGGAGACTGCTGTCGCCTGCCTCATCCTGACCTGCCGGCCACTCACTGCTGTCCTGTGATCTACAGTGTGGATGTACATCCCCCTGAGACATCCGTCCCAACTCTTGCATCTTTCCTGGCGTGCATGGGAGTCCGTGGTAGCTCTGTTGGTTTGTTTTCGTGAGTTGTATTTTGATATTCAACTCTTGTTCACTGGGGCAGAGGCCAAGAATGCTTTCAGAGCCTGTTTCTTTTTTGCTTTGTCTTAGTAACTTGCAGTGGTAAGAAAAAAAAAAAAGCTGCAAAACGAAAACAGCCTTCAAAACCCTCACCCCCAGACATTGAAAGATTTTGGAGTCTTTAACTCCCTTTTATGTACAGCTTAGTATAGGTTGCTATCTGAATACATGTACCTCCAGATATTTTCTTGGAGGTGTTCAGGCTGCTCTGAGATCTCACTTCTCTGTTAAGTAGATCTTGACATCGTTCCCATCAACTGGATCAGTGTTTCCAGGGGCTGTGGGTCATCGATGTGGCTTTGCTGTGTTTCCTTCCTTCCCTCCCTCATTCAGAGAGCACGCATCATCTGCTGTCTGCCAGGCGCTATGCTGGGTGCTGAGGTGAGGAGACCCTGCTTGCATGGAGCTCTCCTTCCTTACAGCCTGTGGTTCATTGTGGTTCATAGCGCCTGGGACACGTTGTCTCCCTGCTCTCTGTCCTGTTCACGCACAAAGCTACTTCCTTTGACATTTGCCACGTATTCGAGGCTAAAAGCTCCCATATATCTAACTCCACTTGGTATTTATTGGGTTGTTACACCAAATTTTGCAAAGCCAGAGGCATCGCTTGGTTAGAAGGAATCCCCTCTCTCACTCCCAAGAGGCTGCTCAGCGGGCTTTGATGATCCGTAAAACCCAGCTCCGTTTCTAACACGAGAGAGCTTGTAACTTTTTTTGCCTTTTCTGAATTTGAGTCCTTTATAGAGTATTTTGAGAGCTGGGCCCCGTCGGGCAGGTTTTACGTCCATGCCTCTTGGTGGGCAACGAAGTCCTGGGATCCGTTTTGTTACCTGGCTGTCTCGTGTGGTGCCACCCCTGGAAACCTTACTTTGCAAGAAGTGTTCTTCTCACAGCGAGATTTAGATGTGGTCCCTGAAGCGGGAATGCCGGAAGGGACTGTTGGTGTCCCCACGCCGCGTGCAAGTGTCAGCAGCCATCTTGCAGAAGAGTGGAGAGCGTTTGTTGCCTCGTTCCCTTCTGATGGGGAAGAGCGTAAATGGGTCCCGCTGTGGGGAGCTGGCCCAGCCAGTTTGATCCTTCCAGACCTCCCATCCACTTCCTGCTGGATAAAATTGGGAGAGGACTTGTTTACAGAAACTACAATGAGCTGTCCTGGAAAATAACTTCTCAGGGAGTAAGGGGCTGGGAGGAAGGTTTCTACGTGGATGGGAGAAGGAACGGGTAGGAGGTGTCTCTGAAAGTTGCACAGTGGGTTGGTTTTGTCTTAAGATGACTCTTGTACCCTCCCTCTGCATCTTATAGAGATGCAGACTCTTTGGGGCTCCAAAGAGACGTGTGGACCAACTGGTTTATCTGGCAGATGGGGACACTTATGCCCGGCAGGTCCAAGGGACCTGTCCAAGATCACACCAACTTAATGGTGAAGCCTGGGTCCCCTGACTTCCAGCCTCTGGCTGCCTTCCCCCAGCCCAGGCTACCTTCCACATGATTCGGTGGCTCTTTAAACATGACTGAGGCTGTTACCAGGCAGGTGTCCCCCCCACCCCCAAACCGAGAAGTGGCCCGGCCCTCCTGGTAATGGTTGGGTACCTTTTGGGTTGCTCCAGCCGTGGCCACGTTGATGCCGGAAGGAATAGCAGGGCTGGGTCTTGTTTTTTAAGTGGGGTCTCATTGCTACGATTATTGAATGCATCTTTTAAAGATGAATATAAAACAGCTACCCTCCCAAGCAAATCATAAAACAAATTATGCCCTTGCCACCCAGAACTACGGAGAAATAGCAGGCTCTTCATGGCACAGAGAGTAACGGCTGCAATATTAAAACAATGATGAGAAAACCAGGATCCGATAGCTGGAAGGCAGGGAGGAGAACAGTCCCTTCATCCCCCAGGGATAATGGGTCTCCACGACAGGTCCCTGTGATTTATTGTGCTTCATGTACTTGTTTTTATTTGTCCCCTTCAACACAGAGCTTTGTCACTGAAGAGATTTGATAATGGCCTGTTTGCAGTCACTTAGACTTCGTAATGAAGCGCCACATTTTTGGCTGTCTGGAGATCCCCTGCTTCATTGGCATGCCCCCTCCAATTTCACCTTCACTGGCTGAGATGGGGTGGAGTGAGATAAGGACTTCTTTGCCTCCCTGGTGTATCCCGGTCAGGCCCAACCCCTGCCCCAGGGCCGGGCTCACTTGGTGGCGGAGCAGATCTGGCCTGCCTCCCTCTCTCTTCTCCTGCTACGCGGGGGCAGCAGGAAGGAACCCCTTAGTCCGCCCATAATAATAGATCCCGGGGACTTGGTTTTCATGAACCCTCAACGAGAGTTTACTGCTCACAGCTTTTGGGGTAAGCCAAAAAATAAAAGCAGAGAAGTGGATGTGGGAGGTTTTCCAAAAGAACAGGCTTGACTTAAAGGCCGCAGGTGTTCTGATTGAGGTGGTCAGCTGCTTTACAGAGAAGATGTGTCTCGTTCATTCGTTGTGAGCGAGTCAACCTGAGGTTTCATTTCAGCTTCCTCCCGGGGCCTGGGGGAAGGGAGCTCCTCAGAGGACTGGCCTTCCTCAGGCAAAACTGCCCCTCACCTGCTACAGTGTGGGCAGAGAATTCCCGAAGCAAAAGATAGAGGGAAATGCCTAGAAAAGAGACTCCCAAGTCTTTTCTAATCCTGAGTTTCCTGTCTCTGAGCCCCTTTCCTGGTGTTCTGCCATCGGGTCTGGTCAGTGGGGAAGGCTGCTGTGTGGCCTCGAGGGCAGTGTTGGGAGAGACTGACTTTCACTGTGAGCTTTTCTGGATACCGGGAGAGAACAAGGATCTAATTACAGGAAGCCCAGACAGCAAAAATCTTCTTTAAAACGCAGAATGGTCAGTAAAGGTCAGGAGCACACGAAGGATGGGTATGGGGGGTGGTCAGCATCCTGGGCACCTGTAGGTGGTGTGCCCCCCTGTAGGTGGGGTGCCGCAAACACCGTTTTGTTTGCACATTCTAGCAGGGTGACGGCCTCACTGAGGGCGAGGTGGTGCTGACACTGTTATGTTGCTCTTGGGTCTTTATGATTCCATTGATATGAGGTACCCAGAGGAGTCAAATTCATAGAGACAGGAAGCATGGTGGTTGCTGGGGCCTGGGGAGAGAGGAGAATGGGTGGTTAGCCCTTGATGGTTGCAGAGTTTCAGTTTGGGAAGATGAAAAAGCTCTAGAGGTGGATGGTGGTGACCGTTGCATAACAACGGGAATGCATTTAATTTCACTGAATTACACACTGAAAAACGGTCGCAGTGGCAAATTTTGTTAGGTGTATTTTACCACAGTGGAAAGAATAGTGGTTCTCTGTGCCCCCACCTGCCGATGTTGATGCTCTTGTGTAATCCCTTGCACATGGCACGAGTGGGACTTGGATCTTGCAATAGGACACAGCAGGGGTGATGGGATGTTGCTTCTGTGACTGTGTTCGCCGGCTGACTTGCTGTAGAGGCTCTCCTTGTTGGCTTGATGAAGTCGGCATGCTGGGGAAACCCACATGGCCAGGAGCTGTGGTGAACCCCCAGCCTGCAGCCAGCAAGGAGGCTCGCCCCTCTGTCCTACAGCACAAGGACTCGAGCGAGCCTGTAGGTGGCTCCTCCCCCAGAGCCTGCACAGAAGGACACCCCGTGGACACCTTGAGCACAACCTTGCGTGTCTCTAAGCAGAGGACCCAGCTAAGCCGTGGCCAGACTCCCGAGCTGCAGAAACCATGAGATAATGAGTGTGTGCTGGTTTCAAGCCACCAACTTGGTGATGATTTGTTACACAGCAATAGACAACTAATACAGAGCCTCACAGGAGACTTGGTCTGGATTTATTCCATTCTAGTTTTCCATCCACCCTGGTCCCTTCAAACCTCCATCTTCCCTTCTTGTCCACTGGGAGTGTGCAGATCTTTCTATTTTCTGTTTATGTTCACTTACATTCATTGTTAGAGCCACTTCACCCTTCTGGTTCCTTCTGACTCGCCTTTGGTTTTGTGGTTTGAGGGGATGGGACACAGCCCCTGTTGGCAGGAAGAAGAGTAGTTTTCCGTGCAATGAGGGACTTTGCCAGAGACTCAGGGTACCAGCTCTGCTTACCTGGGCAGGTGACTGCTTCTCTCCATCCCTCACCTGCTTGCCCATTGGCCAGTAGCTTAACCTGATCTCTTGCCTCTTAGTTACAGTGCTCACTCTACAAACTGCAGGTAATCAGATTTTCTGGGGTGGCTCTGATTTCAAAGATTCTGCCCCATTTGTTGTCCCCGTAAACCATGAAACTGTCCCAGATGCTCTGTTTTGGTATCTAAACTCTTTTTGGACTGGCTCCCTTGCAGTGAATCAATAAGAGCTGTTGCCATTTTTTGAGCACCTGCGGTATGTCAGACCCGTGATTAATGATTCCCCTTGTGTCTTCCCATCAGCCCCAGTGAGGTGGATATCATGAAGCCTGATTTACACAGGAGCATGCTGAGATGCACTGGGGTTTATTTTCCTGTCCAAGGTCACACGGAGAGCGTGTGTGTCCAAACCAGGATTAGAACTCTGAAACTGTCCTCTAACTTGTCTGGGCTCACTGCCTCGGAAGAGGACGGGGGTATTCCTGCCAGGTCCTGTGTCCCAGTTTTGCTTGGAAAATAGGGTTGCTGCACGCAGGCCACCTGGAGGTTTCTGATAATTTCTTCCTGGTGGACCCCAGCGGGACAATGTGGGGTAGAGGGCACAGCTGAACCCTCAAGCTGAAATAGGGAGGGAGACCAGGTGGTCAGGAAGGGAGGTTCCAGTTGGGCTTGGCAGCCCTGGTGGGCAGAATGAGGGGTCCAAAGTGGTTCTCAGCCTTGGCTTATGTTGGAATCATCTGGAGAGCTCTAACATCTACTGATGTCTGGGCCCCACCTCCAGAAATTTTGATTCAACTGGTTTTGGGTGCAGCTTGGGTACGGGGGATCCAAAACTCCCCAGGAGGTGAGCACATGCAGCTGAGATTCAGCACACTGCAAGGAGGCCCTCCACGTGGCGGGAGGTTGGGCAGGGGGTCAAGTGGACGGAGGCCAAGGGTAGGGGCGTGGTCCCAAACACCACCACACTCCCCCATCCCCATTTAGAGGCAGACTCTGTGTTTATAGCCTTGGTCTTATAGAGTCCAGCCCACAGGACTGGCTTCCAGGAGCCCCGTTCGGGGACCCAGTGAGGCAAGCTCATAGTTTGCTATGGATTTGGTGGAGCCCTTCATCTTTAGTGCCATCATTTCATCGCTACTCAACACACAGTGAAGGGGAGAGAGGGGTGGGGATCCACACCCCAAAGGCCTTACTAAGTCAGCTGCTCATGTCTGCATGGACTGCTTTTTGTTATTTTCTGGAGTTAGTGGTTAAATCTGGGGTGTGCCATTTCCCACGTAGCTGCAGTGCCCCTTGATGAGTGGTGGTAGATTGCGGTCATCTCCTGGGTAGGACCCGAGATTCGATCCGCTGGAGTGAATGGCATGATGACTTACCCGTCATGGGTGCTGTGTACAGCCTGAGCTGGTGATTGGTTCAAAAAGCTTTTGAGAATTGAAGCACAGAGAGCCTGAGGTCACTTGGGGAAGGGACTTCACACTTGGTGATTTTTGCCCTGTTTAATTTGTAACTCTCTGTTAACTCCACCCACCGCCTTTTGTACCCCGCTCTATTTTTTCCTATATGTAGCGTCACTGTTTGTAAATTCACTGTGTGATTTGCTTGAATGTAAGCTGATGGCGGCAGGCATTTCTATCCCCTTATGTCTTGCACACGGAAGGCTCTTGAAAATATTTGCTGCATGAAGGAACAAATGGTGGCTTGTAGCTGGTATCCTTGTGACCCGGAGGGGGAAATGGACTACTTTTTCCCTTGGTTGAGCTCTGGGAGGAACTGCAGGCTTTCCTAGGTCAGGAGGAATGGAAAGCTATGGGTTAATTTTCTTTTACCTACGCTCTTGGAGCGGGTGTCTTCTTTCTTAATTAAAATGTATTTTTTTATTAGCAGTTACCTTGTAATGGAAAATGACAGTTCTGCAGGCTTTAGTCTTTTATGTCTTCCAAACTGAGCCCTTTCCCCTGCTGTGGCTTCAATAATGCATCATTTCATAAGTTCACGGACTTTAATGTGCTTCTGCTGAGCCTCTAGTCTCAGGTAGGTAGTTAAATGAAAATTAACCATCGTGGGTTTGATTCAAAGTCACCTCTTCACCTTCTTCTTTTGTATCCTCTCCCTCACCTCATGTATGCAAAACACTGTCACGTTTTTCTTCTTTTAGTGAGAGGGCGTGATGTGTGTGTGCATGCGGGCTCCCGTGTGTGAATGGATATATTGATTTATTTCATAATCTGAGATCCATGAAAAACATAACAATGTGTACAGACAAGGTTTTGAAATTTTGCCTCTCCAGCTAAAGTACTGTGGAGTCTAGGGACTGGACTGGACTGGAGAAAACGAATATTTAATGAGAGTGTTGCTGTCGTACCAGATTTAGGACTCACAGTGGCTGCTGGTGAATTGTCATGTGTCTTGACAAGTCTCTGAAAGCCACTCCATTTTCAGTCATTCATTCATTCACTCACCCATTCATTCAGTGCCTGAGGATTATTTTTTCATGTTGGAAGGCGCCTGGGTGGTGGATGTGATATGCCTTGTGTGTTAATGGTCTTGATTCTTCATACCTTTCTGAATTCTTGGAATTCCTTCCTAAAGTTTGTGGTGTATTTCTGCCACTTTTGAGTTTGGACTCAACCGGGTGACTTGCTCTGACCTGAAGGATGAGGCAGAGGTGACAGTGTGCTAGCTCTGACCCTAGACCTTAGAAGACCTTATGTTTTCTGCTTTTCTTTCCCACTCTGCCTTTGCCATGAGAGCAGCATGCCCTGGTAGCCTGCTCTTCTGAGGAGGTGCAGGATGAGAGACACTTGGAGCAGAGCCTGCAGTGAGAAGCTAAGCCCACCTTAAATCTCCTGAGTCCCAGCTGGCCTGCAGACGCTTGAGTGAAGATAAGTGATGGTTGCCTCGACACTGCTTTCTGGGAGGGTTTGTTACACAGTCTTATGATGTGACAGGTGGCCCCATAGAGGGATATTAATATGACTCAGGTATGGATCCTCAGGTCTTGGAGTTTGGGGATGATGGTGGTGGGGCCGGGACAAGATCATTAGCTCCCACAGGGCAGAGAAGGTGCTTCAGTGGCCTGAAAAAAGACTCAGTAAAGGTAGTTCAAGGAAGAAGAGTGTGCTGGGTGAATGATCAGGGAAGGCCTCAAGGAAGGGGTGGCCTTTTGAGAAGGTGTTCTTTGACTATGTTATCAAAGTTCAGAATCGAGGACCATTGACTGGGTTTCTGAGTTTAGAATATGTGATGTTTCAAAATTGATTTCTCATCAAAGCTAATAGCATTGATGCCAACTTCCCATTAAATATCTTATGACTTCACTTTCACTGGACCAAAGAAGGCTCTTTTTTTTTTTTATGTTATGTTAATCACCATACATTACATCATTAGTTTTTGATGTAGTGTTCCATGATTCATTGTTTGTGTATAACACCCAGTGCTCCATTCAATACGTGCCCTCTTTAATACCCATCACCAGGCTAACCCATTCCCCCACCCCCCTCCCCTCTAGAACCCTTAGTTTATTTCTTAGAGTCCATAGTCTCTCATGGTTCGTCTCCCCCTCCCAATTTCCCCCCTTCATTTTTCCCTTCCTACTATCTTCTTTTTTTTCACATATAATGTATTATTTGTTTCAGAGGTACAGGTGTGTGATTCATCAGTCTTACACAATTCACAGCACTCTCCATAGCATATACCCTCCCCAATGTCCATCACCCAGCCACCCCATCCCTCCCACCCCCCACCACTCCAGCAACCCTCAGTTTGTTTCCTGAAATTAAGAATTCCTCATATCAGTGAGATCATATGATACATGTCTTTATCTGATTGACTTATTTCGCTCAGCATAATACC